>NW_028227425.1:175073-240214 GCF_978045245.1 Mus caroli | reverse complement strand
AGATACTCTGAAAAAGTCGAAAAAAGAGAAAATCACACTCTAGGACTTGGAATATGATGAGAAACCCTGAAAAAGTCAAAAAATGAGAAAATCACACTATAGTACCTGGAATAGGTGAGAAACCCTGAAAAAGTCTAAAAAATGAGAAAATCAAACCGTAGGACCTGGAATATGGTGAGAAACCCTGAAAGATCAAAAATAAGAAAATCAAACTTGTAGTACCTGCAATATGTTGAGAAACCCTGAAAAAGTCAAAAATTGAGAAAATCACAATATAGGACTTGGAATAAGATGAGAAACCGTGAAAAAGACAAAAAATGACAAAAACACACTGTAGGAGCTGGAATATGGTGAGAAACCCTAAAAAAGTCCAAAAATAAGAAATTCACTCTTGTAGGACCTGCAATATGGTGAGAAACCCTGACAAAGTCGAAAAATGAGAAAATCACACTGTAGGACTTGGAATAAGATGAGACACACTGAAAAAATCAAAAAATGAGAAAATTTCACTTTAGGACTTGGAATAAAATGAGAAACCCTGAATAAGTTGAAAAATGAGAAAATCACAATGTAGAAGATGGAATATGGTGAGCAAATCCGAAAAAGTCAAAAAATGAGAAAATCACGCTGTAGGACCTGGAATCTGGTGAGAAACTCTGAAAAAGACGAAAAAAGAGAAAAATCACACTTAGGACTTGGAATATGATGAGAAACCCTGAAAAAGTCAAAAAATGAGAAAATCAAACAGTAGGACCTGGAATATGGTGAGAAACCCTGAAAGATTGAAAAATAAGAAAATCAAACTTGTAGTACCTGCAATATGGTGAGAAACCCTGAAAAAGTCTTAAAATGAGAAAAACACACTGTAGGACCTGGAATATGGTAAGAAACCCTGAAAATGTCGAAAAATGAGAAAATGACACTGTAGGAGCTGGAATATGGTGAGAAGTCCTGAAAAAGTCAAAAAAAAAAAAAAGTAATACACACTTGTAGGACTTGCAATATGGTTAGAGACCCTGAAAAAGTCGAAAAATGAGAAAATCACACTGTAGGACTTGGAATATGGTAAGAAACCCTGAAAAAGTCGAAAAATGAGAAAATCACAACTGTAGTACCTGGAATATGGTGAGAAACCCTGAAAAAGTCGAAAAATGAGATAATCATGCACTAGGACCCAGAATAAGATGAGAAACACAGAAAAAGTCTTAAAATGAGAAAATCTCACCATAGGACCTGGAATATGGTAAGAAACCTGAAAATGTCGAAAAATGAGAAAATGACACTGTAGGAGCTGGAATATGGTGAGAAGTCCTGAAAAAGTCAAAAAAAAAAAAGTAATACACACCTTGTAGGACTTGCAATATGGTTAGAGACCCTGAAAAAGTCGAAAAATGAGAAAATCACACTGTAGGACTTGGAATATGGTAAGAAACCCTGAAAAAGTCGAAAAATGAGAAAATCACACTGTAGTACCTGGAATATGGTGAGAAACCCTGAAAAAGTCGAAAAATGAGATAATCATGCACTAGGACCCAGAATAAGATGAGAAACACAGAAAAAGTCTTAAAATGAGAAAATCTCACCATAGGACCTGGAATATGATAAGAAACCCTGAAAATGTCGAAAAATGAGAAAATGACACTGTAGGAGCTGGAATATGGTGAGAAGTCCTGAAAAAGTAAAAAAAAAAAAAAATACACACTTGTAAGACTTGCAATATGGTTAGAGACCCTGAAAAAGTCTTAAAATGAAAAAATCACACTGTAGGACTTGGGATATGGTGAGAAACCCTGAAAAAGTAAAAAAATTAGAAAATCAAATTGTAGGAACTGGAATATGCTGAGAATCCCTGAAAATTTCGAAAAATGCGAAAATCACACTCTAGGACTTGGAATACTATGAGAAACCCTGAAAAAGTCAAAAAATGAAAAAATCACACTGTAGTACCTGGAATATGGTGAGAAACATTGAAAAAGTCTAAAAATAAGATAAAACTTGTAGTACCTGAAATATGGTGAGAAACGCTGAAAAAGTCGAAAAATGAGAAAATCACACTGTAGGACTTCGAATATGATGAGAAACCGTGAAAAAGTAAAAAAATGAGAAAAATACACTGTAGGAGCTGGAATATGGAAAAAAAACCCTGAAAAGGTTAAAAAATTAGAAAATCACAATTGTAGGACCTCCAATATGGTGAGAAACCCTGAAAAAGTCGAAAAATGAGAAAAAACACACAGTAGGACCTGAAATATGGTGAGAAACCCTGAAAAAGTCAAAAAATGAGAAAATCACAATATAGGACTTGGAATAAGATGAGAAACCGTGAAAAAGACAAAAAATGACAAAAACACACTGTAGGAGCTGGAATATGTTGAGAAACCCTGAAAAAGTCCAAAAATAAGATATTCATACTTGTAGGACCTGCAATATGGTGAGAAACCCTGAAAAAGTCGAAAAATGAGAAAATCACACTGTAGGACTTGGAATATGGTAAGAAACCCTGAAAAAGTCGAAAAATGAGAAAATCATGCACTAGGACCCAGAATATGATGAGAAACACAGAAAAAGTCTTAAAATGAGAAAATCACACTGTAGGACCTGGAATATGGTAAGAAACCCTGAAAATGTAGAAAAATGAGAAAATGACACTGTAGGAGCTGGAATATGGTGAGAAGTCCTGAAAAAGTCAAAAAAAAAAAAAAGAAATACACACTTGTAGGACTTGCAATATGGTTAGAGACCCTGAAAGAGTTGAAAAAATGAGAAAATCACACTGTAGGACTTTGAATATGGTAAGAAACCCTGAAAAAGTCGAAAAATGAGAAAATCACACTGTAGTACCTGGAATATGGTGAGAAACACTGAAAAAAGTCTAAAAATAAGATAAAACTTGTACTACCTGAAATATGGTGAGAAACCCTGAAAAAGTCAAAAAATTAGAAAATCAAATTGTAGGAACTGGAATATGCTGAGAATCCCTGAAAATTTCGAAAAATGCGAAAATCACACTCTAGGGACTTGGAATACGATGAGAAACCCTGAAAAAGTCAAAAAATGAGAAAATCACGCAGTAGTACCTGGAATATGGTGAGAAACACTGAAAAAGTCTTAAAATGAGAAAATCACACTGTAGGACCTGGAATATGGTGAGAAACCCTGAAAAAGTCCAAAAATAAGAAATTCATACTTGTAGGACTCTGCAATATGGTGAGAAACCCTGAAAAAGTCGAAAAATGAGAAAATCACACTGTAGGACTTGGAATATGGTAAGAAACCCTGAAAAAGTCGAAAAATGAGAAAATCATGCACTAGGACCCAGAATATGATGAGAAACACAGAAAAAGTCTTAAAATGAGAAAAACACACTGTAGGACCTGGAATATGGTAAAAAACCCTGAAAATGTCGAAAAATGAGAAAATGACACTGTAGGAGCTGGAATATGGTGAGAAAGTCCTGAAAAAGTCAAAAAAAAAAAAAAAAGTAATACACACTTGTAGGACTTGCAATATGGTAAGAAACCCTGAAAAAGTCGAAAAATGAGAAAATCACCCTGTAGTACCTGGAATATGGTGAGAAACCCTGAAAAAGTCGAAAAATGAGATAATCATGCACTAGGACCCAGAATAAGATGAGAAACACAGAAAAAGTCTTAAAATGAGAAAAATCTCACCATAGGACCTGGAATATGGTAAGAAACCCTGAAAATGTCGAAAAATGAGAAAATGACACTGTAGGAGCTGGAATATGGTGAGAAGTCCTGAAAAAGTCAAAAAAAAAAAAAAAGTAATACACACTTGTAGGACTTGCAATATGGTTAGAGACCCTGAAAAAGTCGAAAAATGAGAAAATCACACTGTAGGACTTGGAATATGGTAAGAAACCCTGAAAAAGTCGAAAAATGAGAAAATCACACTGTAGTACCTGGAATATGGTGAGAAACCCTGAAAAAGTCGAAAAATGAGATAATCATGCACTAGGACCCAGAATAAGATGAGAAACACAGAAAAAGTCTTAAAATGAGAAAATCTCACCATAGGACCTGGAATATGGTAAGAAACCCTGAAAATGTCGAAAAATGAGAAAATGACACTGTAGGAGCTGGAATATGGTGAGAAGTCCTGAAAAAGTCAAAAAAAAAAAAAAAAAAAGAAATACACACTTGTAGGACTTGCAATATGGTTAGAGACCCTGAAAAAGTCGAAAAATGAGAAAATCACACTGAATGACTTGGAATATTGTCAGAAACCCTGAAAAAGTTGAAAAATGAGAAAATCATGCACTAGGACCCAGAATATGATGAGAAACACAGAAAAAGTCTTAAAATGAGAAAATCACACTGTAGGAACTGGAATATGGTAAGAAACCCTGAAAAAGTCGAAAAATGAGAAAATCACACTGTAGTACCTGGAATATGGTGAGAAACACTGAAAAAGTCTAAAAATAAGATAAAACTTGTAGTAACCTGCAATATGGTGAGAAACCCTGAAAAATTCCAAAAATGAGAAAATCACACTGTAGGATTTAGAATATGATGAGAAACAGTGAAAAAGACAAAAAATGAGAAAAATACACTGTAGAAGCTGGAATATGGTGAATAAACCCTGAAAAAGTCGAAAAATAAGAAAATCACACTTGTAGAACCTCCAATATGGTGAGAAACCCTGAAAAAGTCGAAAAATAAGAAAATCACACTCATAGAACCTCCAATATGGTGAGAAACCCTGAAAAAGTCAAAAAATGAGAAAATCACTACTGTAGGACCTGGAATATGGTGAGAAAACCTTAAAGATCAAAAAATAAGAAAATCAAACTTGTAGTACCTGCAATATGGTGAGAAACCCTGCAAAAAGCAAAAAATGAAAAAATTCACAATATAGGACTTGGAATAAGATGAGAAAACCGTGAAAAAGACAAAAAATGACAAAAACACACTGTAGGAGCTGGAATATGGTGAGAAACCCTAAAAAAGTCCAAAAATAAGAAATTCACACTTGTAGGGACTTGCAATATGGTGAGAAAACCTGAAAAAGTCGAAAAATGAGAAAATCACGCAGTAGTACCTGGAATATGGTGAGAAACACTGAAAAAGTCTTAAAATGAGAAAATCACACTGTAGGACCTGGAATATGGTGAGAAACCCTGAAAAAGTCCAAAAATAAGAAATTCATACTTGTAGGACCTGCAATATGGTGAGAAACCCTGAAAAAGTCGAAAAATGAGAAAATCACACTGTAGGACTTGGAATATGGTAAGAAACCCTGAAAAAGTCGAAAAATGAGAAAATCATGCACTAGGACCCAGAATATGATGAGAAACACAGAAAAAAGTCTTAAAATGAGAAAATCACACTGTAGGACCTGGAATATGGTAAGAAACCCTGAAAATGTCGAAAAATGAGAAAATGACACTTTAGGAGCTGGAATATGGTGAGAAGTCCTGAAAAAGTCAAAAAAAAAATACACACTTGTAGGAATTGCAATATGGTTAGAGACCCCTGAAAAAGTCGAAAAATGAGAAAATCACACTGAAGGACTTGGAATATTGTAAGAAACCCTGAAAAAGTTGAAAAAATAGAAAATCATGCACTAGGACCCCAGAATATGATGAGAAACACAGAAAAAGTCTTAAAATGAGAAAATCACACTGTAGGACCTGGAATATGGCAAGAAACCCTGAAAAAGTCGAAAAATGAGAAAATCACACTGTAGTACCTGGAATATGGTGAGAAACACTGAAAAAGTCTAAAAATATGATAAAACTTGTAGTACCTGAAATATGGTGAGAAACCCTGAAAAAGTCAAAAAAATTAGAAAATCAAAATGTAGGAACTGGAATATGCTGAGAATCCCTGAAAATTTCGAAAAATGCGAAAATCACACTCTAGGACTTGGAATACGATGAGAAACCCTGAAAAAGTCAAAAAATGAGAAAATCACACTGTAGTACCTGGAATATGGTGAGAAACACTGAAAAAGTCTAAAAATAAGATAAAAATTTGTAGTACCTGAAATATGGTGAGAAACCCTGAAAAAGTCGAAAAATGAGAAAATCACACTGTAGGACTTCGAATATGATGAGAAACCGTGAAAAAGTAAAAAAATGAGAAAAATACACTGTAGGAGCTGGAATATGGAGAGAAACCCTGAAAAGGTTAAAAAATTAGAAAATCACAATTGTAGGACCTCCAATATGGTGAGAAACCCTGAAAAAGTCGAAAAATGAGAAAAAACACACAGTAGGACCTGAAATATGGTGAGAAACCGTGAAACAGTCGAAATATAAGAAAATCAAACTTGAAGTACCTGCAATATGGTGAGAAACCCTGAAAAAGTCGAAAAATGAAAAAATCACACTGTAGGATTTGGAATATGATGAGAAACCATGAAAAAGTCAAAAATGAGAAAAATGTACTGTAGGAGTTGGAATGTGGTGAGAAAACCTGAAAAAGTCGAAGAATAAGATAATCACACAAGTAAGAACTCCTATATGGTGAGAAACCCTGAAAAAGTCGAAAAATGAGAAAATTACAGACTAGGACATGGAATATGGTAAGAAACCCTTCAAAAGTCGGAAAAAGAGAAAATCACACTGTAGGATTTGGAATATGATGGGAAAACCTGAAAAAAGTCAAAAAATGAGAAAATCACCCTGTGGAACCTGGAATATGGTGAAAAACACTGAAAAAGGCGAAAAATTGGAAAAATCACACTCTAGGACTTGGAATATGATGAGAAACCCTGAAAAAGTCAAAAATGAGAAAATCACACTGTAGTAGCTGGAATATGGTGAGAAACATTGAAAAAGTCTCAAAATGAGAAAATCACACAGTTGGACCTGCAATATGGTGAGAAACACTGAAACAGTCGAAAAATAAGAAAATCAAACTTGTATTACCTGCAATATGGTGAGAAACCCTGAAAAAGTCGAAAAATAAGAAAATCACACTTGTAGTACCTGCAATATGGTGAGAAACCCTGCAAAAGGCAAAAAAATGAGAAAATCACAATATAGGACTTGGAATAAGATGAGAAACCGTGAAAAAGACAAAAAATGACAAAAACACACTGTAGGAGCTGGAATATGGTGAGAAACCTAAAAAAAGTTTAAAAATAAGAAATTCACACTTGTAGGACCTGCAATATGGTGAAAACCCTGAAAAAGTCAAAAAATGAGATAATCACACTGTAGGACTTGGAATAAAATGAGAAACCGTGAAAAAGACAAAAAATGACAAAAGTACACGGTAGGAGCTGGAATATGGAGAGAAACCGTTAAAAAAGTAGAAAAATAAGATATACACACTTGTAGGACATGCAATATGGTGAGAGACCCTGAAAAAGTCTTAAAATAAGATAATCACACTGTAGTACCTGGAATATGGTGAGAAACCCTGAAAAAGTCCAAAAATAAGAAATTCACACGTGTAGGACCTGCAATATGGTGAGAAACCCTGAAAAAGTCGAAAAATGAGAAAATCACACTGTAGGACTTGGAATAAGATGAGACACCCCTGAAAAAGTCAAAAAATGAGAAAATTTCACTGTAGGACTTGGAATAGGATGAGAAACCCTGAAAAAGTTGAAAAGTGAGAAAATCACAATGTAGAAGATGGAATGTGGTGAGAAAACCTGAAAAAGTCGAAGAATAAGATAATCACACAAGTAAGACCTCCTATATGGTGAGAAACCCTGAGAAAGTCGAAAAATGAGAAAATTACAGACTAGGACATGGAATATGGTAAGAAACCCTTTAAAAGTCGGAAAAAAAGAAAATCACACTGTAGGATTTGGAGTACCTGGAATATGGTGAGAAACCCTGAAAAAGTCGAAAAATGAGAAAATCATGCACTAGGACCCAGAATATGATGAGAAACACAGAAAAAGTCTTAAAATGAGAAAATCACACTGTAGGACCTGGAATATGGTAAGAAACCCTGAATATGTCGAAAAGTCAAAAAATGAGAAAATTTCACTGTAGGACTAGGAATAAGATGAGAAACCCTGAAAAGTTGAAAAATGAGAAAATCACAATGTAGAAGATGGAATATGGTGAGCAATCCTGAAAAAGTCAAAAAATGAGAAAATCACACTGTAGGACCTGGAATATGATGAGAAACCCTGAAAAAGTCAAAAAATGAGAAAATCACACTGTAGTACCTGGAATATGGTAAGAAACCCTGAAAAAGTCTAAAAATGAGAAAATCAAAAAGTAGGACCTGGAATATGGTGAAAAACCCTGAAAGATTGAAAAATAAGAAAATCAAACTTGTAGTACCTGCAATATGGTGAGAAACCCTGAAAAAGTCAAAAAATGAGAAAATCACAATAAAGGACTTGGAATAAGATGAGAAACCGTGAAAAAGACAAAAAATGACAAAAACACACTGTAGGAGCTGGAATATGGTGAGAAACCCTGAAAAAGTCAAAAATAAGAAATTCACACTTGTAGGACCTGCAATATGGTGAGAAACCCTGAAAAAGTCGAAAAATGAGAAAATCACACTGTAGGACTTGGAATATGGTAAGAATCCCTGAAAAAGTCGAAAAATGAGAAAATCATGCACTAGGACCCAGAATATGATGAGAAACACAGAAAAAGTCTTAAAATGAGAAAATCACACTGTAGGACCTGGAATATGGTAAGAAACCCTGAAAATGTCGAAAAATGAGAAAATGACACTGTAGGAGCTGGAATATCGTGAGAAGTCCTGAAAAAGTCAAAAAAAGAAATACACACTTGTAGGACTTGCAATATGGTTAGAGACACTGAAAAAGTCTTAAAATGAGAAAATCACACTGTAGGACTTGGGATATGGTGAGAAACCCTGAAAAAGTCGAAAAATTAGAAAATCAAACTGTAGGAACTGGAATATGCTGAGAATCCCTGAAAATTTCGAAAAATGCGAAAATCATACTCTAGGACTTGGAATATGATGAGAAACCCTGAAAAATTCAAAAAATGAGAAAATCACACTGTACTACCTGGTATATGGTGAGAAACACTAAAAAAGTATTAAAATGAGAAAATCACACAGTAGGACCTGGAATATGTTGAGAAACCCTGAAACTGTCCAAAAATAAGAAAATAAAACTTGTAGTACATGCAATATGGTGAGAAACACTGAAAAAGTCGAAAAATGAGAATATCACACTCTAGGACTTGGAATATGATGAGAAACCCAGAAAAAGTCAAAAAATGAGAAAATCACACTGTAGGACTTGGAATATGGTGAGAAACCCTGAAAAAGTCGAAAAATGAGAAAATCACACTGTAGTACCTGGAATATGGTGAGAAACACTGAAAAAGTCTAAAAATAAGATAAAACTTGTAGTACCTGAAATATGGTGAGAAACCCTGAAAAAGTCGAAAAATGAGAAAATCACACTGTAGGACTTCGAATATGATGAGAAACCGTGAAAAAGTCAAAAAATGAGAAAAATACACTGTAGGAGCTGGAATATGGAGAGAATCCCTGAAAAGGTTAAAAAATTAGAAAATCACAATTGTAGGACTTCCAATATGGTGAGAAACCCTGAAAAAGTCGAAAAATGAGAAAAACACACCATAGGACCTGGAATATGGTGAGAAACACTGAAAAATTCAAAAAATGAGAAAATCACACAGTATGACCTGAAATATGGTGAGAAACCGTGAAACAGTCGAAATATAAGAAAATCACAATTGTAGGACCTCCAGTATGATGAGAAACCATGAAAAAGTCAAAAATGAGAAAAATATACTGTAGGAGTTGGAATGTGGTGAGAAAACCTGAAAAAGTCGAAGAATAAGAAAATCACACAAGTAGGACCTCCAATATGGTGAGAAACCCTGAAAAAGTCGAAAAATGAGAAAATTACAGACTAGGACATGGAATATGGTAAGAAACCCTTTAAAAGTCGGAAAAAGAGAAAATCACACTGTAGGATTTGGAATATGATGAGAAAACCTGAAAAAGTCAAAAAATGAGAAAATCACACTGTAGTACCTGGAATATTGTGAGAAAACACTGAAAAAGTCTAAAAATGAGAAAATCACACAGTAGGACTTGGAATATGGTGAGAAACTCTGAAACAGTCGAAAAATAAGAAAATCAAACTTGTAGTACCTGCAATATGGTGAGAAAACCTGAAAAAGTCGAAAAATGAGAAAATCATACTGTAGGACCTGCAATAGGGTGAGAAATTCTGAAAAAGTCAAAAAATGAGAAAATCACACTGTAGGACTGGGAATATGATGAGAAAACCTGAAAAAATCTAAAAATGAGAAAATCACACTGTAGGAGCTGGAATATGGTGAGAAACCATGAAAAGTCAAAAAAAGAGAAAAATCACACTGTAGGACCTGGAATATGGTGAGAAAACATGAAAAAGTCAAAAAAGGAGAAAATCACACTCTAGGACTTGGAATATGATGAGAAAACCTGAAAAAGTCCAAAAATGAAAAAATCACACTGTAGTAGCTGGAATACGGTTAGAAACATTGAAAAAGTCTCAAAATGAGAAAATCACACAGTTGGACATGCAATATGGTGAGATACACTGAAACAGTTGAAAAATGAGAAAATCAAACTTGTAGTACCTGCAATATGGTGAGAAACCCTGAAAAATACCAAAAATGAGAAAATCACACTGTAGGATTTAGAATATGATGAGAAACCGTGAAAAAGACAAAAAATGAGAAGAATACACTGTAGAAGCTGGAATATGGTGAGTAAACCCTGAAAAAGTCGAAAAATAAAAAAATAACATATGTAGAACCTCCAATATGGTGAGAAACCCTGAAAAAGTCGAAAAATGAGAAAATCACACTGTAGGAACTAGAGTATGTTGAGAAACCCTGAAAAAGTCTTAAAAAGAGAAAATCACACTGTAGGACTTGGAATAAGATGAGAAACCCTAAAAAAGTCGAAAAATGAGAAAAATACACTGAAGGAGTTGGAATATGTTGAGAAACCCTGAAAAAGTCTTAAAATGAGAAAATCACACTGTAGGACCTGGAATATGGTGAGAAACTCTGAAAAAGTCGAAAAAAGAGAAAATCACACTCTAGGACCTGGAATATGTTGAGAAACCCTTTAAAAGTCGAAAAAAGAGAAAAACACCCTGTAGGACTTGGGATATGATGAGAAAACCTGAAAAAGTAAAAAAATGAGAAAATAACACTGTAGTACCTTTAATATGGTGAGAAAACACTGAAAAAGTCTAAAAATGAGAAAATCACACAGTAGGACCTGGAATATGGTGAGAAACAATGAAGCAGTGGAAAAATAAGAAAATCAAATTTGTCTTATCTGCAATATGGTGAGAAACCCTGAAAAAGTCAAAAAATGAGAAATATACACTGAAGGAGCTGGAATATGGTGAGAAACCCTGAAAAAGTCAAAAAATAAGAAATTCACACTTGTAGGACCTGCAATAGGGTGAGAAATTCTGAAAAAGTCGAAAAATGAGAAAATCACACTGTAGGACTTGGAATATGGTGAGAAACCTGAAAAAGTCGAAAAATGAGAAAATCACGAAGTACGACCAGGAATATTGTGAGAATACTTGAAAATCTCTAAAAATGAGAAAAATACACTGTAGGAGCTGGAATATGGTGAGAAAACCTGAAAAAGTCAAAATATGAGAAAATCACACTGTAGAAGATGGAATATGGTGAGCAACCCTGAAAAAGTCAAAAATTAGAAAAATAACACTGTGGAACCTGGAATATGGTGAGAAACTCTGAAAAAGTCAAAAAATTAGAAAAATCACACTCTAGGACTTGGAATATGATAAGAAACCCTGAAAAAGTGGAAAAATGAGAAAATCACACTGTAGTAGCTGGAATATGGTGAGAAACACTGAAAAAGTCACAAAATGGGAAAATCACACAGTAGGACCTGCAATATGGTGATAAATACTTAAACAGTCAAAAAATAAGAAAAACAAACTTGTAGTACCTGCAATATGGTGAGAAACCCTGAAAAATTCCAAAAATGAGAAAAATCACACTGTAGGATTTAGAATATGATGAGAAACCGTGAAAAAGTCAAAAAATGAGAAAAATACACTGTAGAAGCTGGAATATGGTGAGAAACCCTGAAAAAGTCTTAAAATGAGAAAACCACACTGTAGGACTTGGAATAAGATGAGAAACCCTGAAAAAGTCGAAAAATGAGAAAATCACACTGTAGTACCTGGAATATGTTGAGAAAATCTAAAAAAGTCAAAAAATGAGAAAATCACACTGTAGGACTTGGAATATGATGAGAAACCCTGAAAAAGTCAAAAAAATGAGAAAATCACACTTTAGGACTTGGAATATGATGAGAAACCCTGAAAAAGTCGAAAATTGAGAAAATCACACTGTAGAAGATGGAATATGGTGAGCAACACTGAAAAAGTCGATAATTAGAAAAATACCACTGTAGAAACTGGCATATGGTGAGAAACTCTGAAAAAGTCGAAAAATTAGAAAAATCACACTCTAGGACTTGGAATATGTTGAGAAACCCTGAAAAACTCCAAAAATGAGAAAATCACACTGTAGGATTTGGAATATGATGAGAAACCGTGAAAAAGTCAAAAAATGAGAATAATACACTGTAGGAGCTGGAATATGATGAGAAACCCTGAAAAAGTCGAAAAATGAGAAAATCACGCAGTAGGTCCTGGAATTTGGTGAAACACTGAAAAAGTCTAAAATAAAAAAATTACACTGTAGTACCTGGAATATGGTGACAAACCCTGAAAAAGTCTTAAAATGAGAAAATCACACTGTAGTACATGGAATATGGTGAGAAACCTTGAAATAGTCAAAAAATGAGAAACATCACACTATAGTAAAAGGAATATGGTGATATAATCTGAAAAAGGCGAAAAATTAGAAAAATCACACTCTAGGACTTGGAATATGATGAGAAACCCTGATAAAGTCAAAAAATGAGAAAATCACACAGTAGGACCTGCAATATTGTGAGAAACACTGAAAAATCTTAAAATGAGAAAATTACACTGTAGGACCTGGAATATGGTGAGTAATCCTGAAAAAGTCGAAAAATGAGAAATTCACACTTGTAGGACCTGCAATATGGTGAGAAACACTGAAAAAGTCAAAAAATGAGAAAATTACACTGGTGGACCTGGAATATGTTGAGAAACACTTTAAAAGTCGAAAAAAGAGAAAATCACCCTCTAGGACATGGAATATGATGAGAAAACCTGAAAAAGTCAAAAAATGAGAAAATAACACTGTAGTACCTTGAATATGGTGAGAAAACACTGAAAAAGTCTAAAAATGAGAAAATCACACAGTAGGACCTGGGATATGGTGAGAAACCCTGAAGCAGTCGAAAAATAAGAAAATCAAAATTGTCATATCTGCAATATGGTAAGAAACCCTGAAAAAGTCAAAAAATAAGAAAAATACACTGAAGGAGCTGGAATATGGTGAGAAACCCTGAAAAAGTCAAAAAATAAGAAATTCACACTTGTAGGACCTGCAATATGGTGAGAAACCTTGAAAAAGTCGAAAAATGAGAAAATCACACTGTAGGACTTGAAATATGGTGAGACACCCTGAAAAACTCAAAAAATGAGAAAATCACACTGTAGGATTTGGAATAAGATGAGAAACCCTGAAAAAGTCAAAAAATGAGAAAATCACACTGTAGGACTTGGAATATGATGAGAAACCCTGAAAAAGTCCAAAAATGAGAAAATCACACTGTAGGACTTGGAATATGATGAGAAACCCTGAAATAGTCGAAAAATGAGAAAATCTCACTGTAGAAGATGGAATATGGTGAGCAACCCTGAAAAAGTCAAAAATTAGAAAAATAACAATGTAGAACCTGGAATATGGTGAGAAACTCTGAAAAAGTCGAAAAATTAGAAAAATCACACTCTAGGATTGGAATATAATGAGAAACCCTGAAAAAGTCGAAAAATGAGAAAATCACACTGTAGTAGCTGGAATATGGTGAGAAACACTGAAAAAGTCTCAAAATGAGAAAATCACACAGTAGGACCTGCAATATGGTGAGAAAAACTTAAACAGTCAAAAAAGAAGAAAATCAAACTTTTAGTACCTGCAATATGGTTAGAAACCCTGAAAAATTCCAAAAATGAGATAATCACACTGTAGGATTTTGAATATGATGAGAAACCGTGAAAAAGTCAAAAAATGAGAAAAATACACTGTAGAAGCTGGAATATGGTGAGAAACCCTGAAAAAGTCGAAAAATATGAAAATCACACTTATAGAACCTCCAATATGGTGAGAAACCCTGAAAAAGTCAAAAAATGAGAAAATCACACTGTAGGACCTGGAATATGGTGAGAAACACTGAAAAAGTCAAAAAATGAGAAAATCACACTGTAGGACTTGGAATATGATGAGAAAACCTGAAAAAGTCAAAAAATGAAAAAATCACACTGTAGTACTTGGAATATGATGAGAAACCCTGAAAAAGTCAAAAAATGAAAAAATCACACTGTAGGACTTGGAATATGATGAGAAACCCTGAAAAAGTCAAAAAATGAGAAAATCACACTGTAGGACTTGGAATATGATGAGAAACCCTGAAAAAGTCGAAAAATGAGAAAATCACACTGTAGAAGATGGAATATGGTGAGCACCACTGAAAAAGTCGAAAATTAGAAAAATAACACTGTAGAAACTGGAATATGGTAAGAAACCCTGAAAAATTCCAAAAATGAGAAAATCACACTGTAGGATTTGGATTATGATGAGAAACCGTGAAAAAGTCAAAAAATGAGAATAATACACTGTAGGAGCTCAAATATGATGAGAAACCCTGAAAAAGTCGAAAAATAAGAAAATCACACTTGTAGGACCTCCAATATAGTGAAAAACCCTGAAAAAGTCGAAAAATGAGAAAATCACAGTGTAGGACCTGGAATATGGTGAGAAACCCTGAAAAAGTCGAAAAATGAGAAAATCACGCAGTAGGTCCTGGAATATGGTGAGAAACACTGAAAAAGTCTAAAGTAAAAAAATTACACTGTAGTACCTGGAATATGGTGACAAACCCTGAAAAAGTCTTAAAATGAGAAAATCACACTGTAGGACATGGAATATGGTGAGAAACCTTGAAAAAGTCAAAAAATGAGAAACATTACACTGTAGTAAAAGGAATATGGTGATATAATCTGAAAAAGTCGAAAAATTAGAAAAATCACACTCTAGGACTTGGAATATGATGAGAAACCTTGAAAAAGTCAAAAAATGAGAAACAACACTGTAGTAAAAGGAATATGGTGATATAATCTGAAAAAGTCGAAAAATTAGAAAAATCACAGTCTAGGACTTGGAATATGATGAGAAACCCTGAAAAAGTCAAAAAATGAGAAAATCACACTGTAGGACTTGGAATATGATGAGAAACACAGAAAAAGTAAAAATATGAGAAAATCACACAGTAGGATCTGGAATATGGTGAGAAACCCTGAAAAAGCACAACCCTCTTCCGGTCAGAAAAGCACCAGGGCAGCTGGGGCTCAGGGTCGGCTGACACTCGCCAGCTACCCACAACACCCGCCACAGGATCTTAAGACTTCTGGTGAGTGGAGCACAGCTTCTGCTCCAACCCAAGTGCTCGGGACCTGAGACTGCATTAGTTAGGGAAGCAGAAACTGGCCTGAGTAGGGCCACAGGCCTCATCCGGCCGGATCAGCGCTGGGGTAGCGGGAGCGCAGGGTTGCCTGACACCCGCCAGCTACCCACGACCCCCGCCGCAGGATTTTCGGACTCTGGTGAGTGGAACACAGCTTCTGCTCCAATCTTTAAACAGTGACAACGATAACAACTATCCCCAGAGATTACCAGATGGCGAAAGGTAAACGTAATAATCTTACTAACAGAAACCAAGACCACTCACCATCATCAGAACCCAGCACCCCCACTTTGCCCAGTCCAGGGCACCCCAACACACCGGAAAAGCTAGACACGGATTTAAAAGCATATCTCCTGATGATGATAGAGGACTTCAAGAAGGACTTTAATAACACACTTAAAGAAATGCAGGAGAACACTGCTAAACAGGCAGAAGACAATAAAGAGGAAGCACAAAAATCCCTTAAAGAATTGCAGGAGAACACTGCTAAAGAGTTACAAATCCTTAAAGAAAAACAGGATAACATAATCAAACAGGTAGAAGTCCTTACAGAAAAACAGGAAAACACATCCAAACAGATGATGGAAATGAACAAAACCATACTAGAACTAAAAAGGGAAGTAGACACAATAAAGAAAACCCAAAATGAGGCAACACTGGAGATAGAAACCCTAGGAAAGAAATCTGGAACCATAGATACGAGCATCAGCAACAGAATACAAGAGATGGAAGAGAGAATCTCAGGTGCAGAAGATTCCATAGAGAACATCGGCACAACAATCAAGGAAAATGTAAAATGCAAAAAGATCCTAACTCAAAACATCCAAGAAATACAGGACACAATGAGAAGACCAAACCTACGGATAATAGGAGTGGATGAGAATGAAGATTTTCAACTCAAAGGACCAGCAAACATCTTCAACAAAATTATAGAAGAAAACTTCCCAAATCTAAAGAAAGAGATGCCCATGAACATACAAGAAGCCTCAGAACTCCAAATAGACTGGACCAGAAAAGAAATACCTCCCGACACATTATAATCAGAACAACAAATGCTCTAAATAAAGAGAATACTAAAAGCAGTAAGAGAAAAAGGCCAAGTAACATATAAAGGCAAGCCTATCAGAATTACACCAGATTTTTCACCAGAGACTATGAAAGCCAGAAGATCCTGGACGGATGTTATACAGACACTAAATGAACACAAATTCCAGCCCAGGCTACTATACCCAGCCAAACTCTCAATTAACATAGATGGAGAAACCAAAGTATTCCACGACAAAACCAAATTCACACATTATCTCTCCACGAATCCAGCCCTTCAAAGGATAACAACAGAAAAAAACCAATACAAGGACAGGAACCACGCCCTAGAAACAACAAGAAGGTAATCCCTCAACAAACCTAAAAGAAGACAGCCACAAGAACAAAATGCCAACTTTAACAACAATAATAACAGGAAACAACAATTACTTTTCCTTAATATCTCTTAATATCAATGGACTCAACTCCCCGATAAAAAGACATAGACTAACAAACTGGCTACACAAACAAGACCCAACATTTTGCTGCTTACAGGAAACTCATCTCAGAGAAAAGGATAGACACTACCTCAGAATGAAAGGCTGGAAAACAATTTTCCAAGCAAATGGCATGAAGAAACAAGATGGAGTAGCCATTCTAATATCTGATAAGATTGACTTCCAACCCAAAGTCATTAAAAAAGACAGGGAGGGACACTTCATACTCATCAAAGGTAAAATCCTCCAAGAGGAACTATCAATCCTGAATATCTATGCTCCAAATACAAAGGCAGCCACATTCATTAAAGAAACTTTAGTAAATCTCAAAGCACACATTGCACCTCATACAATAATAGTGGGAGACTTCAACACACCACTTTCACCAATGGACAGATCATGGAAACAGAAACTAAACAGGGACACAGTGAAACTAAGAGAAATTATGAATCAAATGGATCTGGCAGATATCTACAGAACATTCTATCCTAAAACAAAAGGATATACCTTCTTCTCAGCACCTCATGGTACCTTCTCCAAAATTGACCACATAATTGGTCACAAAGCAGGCCTCAACAGATACAAAAATATTGAAATTGTCCCATGCATCCTATCAGATCACCATGGACTAAGGCTGATCTTCAATAACAAAATAAATAATAGAAAGCCAACCTTCACGTGGAAACTGAACAACACTCTTCTCAATGATACCTTGGTCAAGGAAGGAATAAAGAAAGAAATTAAGGACTTTTTAGAGTTCAATGAAAATGAAGCCACAACATACCCAAACTTATGGGACGCAATGAAAGCATTTCTAAGAGGAAAACTCATTGCTCTGAGTGCCTCCAAAAGGAAACTAGAGAGAGCACACATTAGCAGCTTGACAACACACCTAAAAGCACTAGAACAAAAGGAAGCAAATTCACCCAAGAGGAGTAGACGGCAGGAAATAATCAAACTCAGGGGTGAAATCAACCAAGTGGAAACAAGAAAAACTATTCAAAGAATCAACCAATCAAGGAGCTGGTTCTTTGAGAAAATCAACAAGATAGATAAACCCTTAGCCAGACTCACTAGAGGGCACAGGGAAGCATCCTAATTAACAAAATCAGAAATGAAAAAGGAGACATAACAACAGATCCTGAAGACATCCAAAACACCATCAGATCCTTCTACCAAAGGCTATACTCAACAAAACTGGAGAACCTGGATGAAATGGAGAAGTTCCTAGACAGATACCAGGTACCAAAGTTGAATCAAGATCAGGTTAATGATCTAAACAGCCCTATATCCCCCAAAGAAATAGAAGCAGTCATTAATAGTCTCCCAACTAAAAAAAGCCCAGGACCAGATGGGTTTAGTGCAGAGTTCTATCAGACCTTCAAAGAAGATCTAATCCCAGTTCTTCACAAACTATTCCACAAAATAGAAACAGAAGGTACTCTACCCAACTCATTCTATGAAGCCACAATTACTCTGATACCTAAACCACAAAAAGACCCAACAAAGATAGAAAACTTCAGACCAATATCCCTTATGAATATTGATGCAAAAATCCTCAATAAAGTTCTTGCTAACCGAATCCAAGAACACATCAAAACAATCATCCATCCTGACCAAGTAGGTTTCATCCCAGGGATGCAGGGATGGTTCAATATACGGAAATCCATCAACGTAATCCAGTATATAAACAAACTCAAAGACAAAAACCACATGGTCATCTCGTTAGAGGCGGAAAAAGCATTTGACAAGATCCAACACCCATTCATGATAAAAGTCTTGGAAAGATCAGGAATTCAAGGCCCATACCTAAACATGATAAAAGCAATCTACAGCAAACCAGTAGCCAACATCAAAGTAAATGGTGAGAAGCTTGAAGCAATCCCTCTAAAATCAGGGACTAGACAAGGCTGTCCACTTTCTCCATACCTATTCAACATTGTACTTGAAGTCCTAGCCAGAGCAATTCGACAACAAAAGGAGATCAAAGGGATACAAATTGGAAAAGATGAAGTCAAAATATCACTCTTTGCAGATGATATGATAGTATATATAAGTGACCCTAAAAATTCCACCAGAGAACTCCTAAGCCTGATAAACAGCTTCGGTGAAGTAGCTGGATATAAAATTAACTCAAACAAATCAATGGCCTTTCTCTACACAAAGAATAAACAGGCTGAGAAAGAAATTAGGGAAACAACACCCTTCTCAATAGTCACAAATAATATAAAATATCTTGGCGTGACTCTAACTAAGGAAGTGAAAGATCTGTATAATAAAAACTTCAAGTCTCTGAAGAAAGAAATTATAGAAGATCTCAGAAGATGGAAAGATCTCCCATGCTCATGGATTGGCAGGATCAACATTGTAAAAATGGCTATCTTGCCAAAAGCAATCTACAGATTCAATGCAATCCCCATCAAAATTCCAAATCAATTCTTCAACGAATTAGAAAGTGCAATCTGCAAATTCATCTGTAATAACAAAAAACCTAGGATAGCAAAAACTCTTCTCAAGGATAAAAGAACCTCTGGTGGAATCACCATGCCGGACCTAAAGCTCTACTACAGAGCAATTGTGATAAAAACTGCATGGTACTGGTATAGTGACAGACAAATAGACCAATGGAATAGAATTGAAGACCCAGAAATGAACCCACACACCTATGGTCACTTGATCTTCGACAAGGGAGCTAAAAACATCCAGTGGAAGAAAGACAGCATTTTCAACAAATGGTGCTGGCACAACTGGTTGTTAACATGTAGAAGAATGCGAATCGATCCATTCCTATCTCCTTGTACTAAGGTCAAGTCTAAGTGGATCAAGGAACTTCACATAAAACCAGAGACACTGAAACTTATAGAGGAGAAAGTGGGGAAAAGCCTTGAAGATATGGGCACAGGGGAAAAATTCCTGAATAGAACAGTAATGGCTTGTGCTGTAAGATCGAGAATTGACAAGTGGGACCTCATGAAACTACAAAGCTTCTGCAAGGCTAAAGACACCATCAATAAGACAAAAAAACCACCAACAGATTGGGAAAGGATCTTCACCTATCCTAAATCAGATAAGGGACTAATATCCAATATATATATAAAGAACTCAAGAAGGTGGACTCCAGAAAGTCAAATAACCCCATTAAAAAATGGGGCTCAGAACTGAACAAAGAATTCTCACCTGAGGAATACCGAATGGCAGAGAAACACCTGAAAAAATGTTCAACATCCTTAATCATCAGGGAAATGCAAATCAAAACAACCCTGAGATTCCACCTCACACCAGTCAGAATGGCTAAGATCAAAAATTCAGGTGACAGCAGATGCTGGCAAGGATGTGGAGAAAGAGGAACACTCCTCCATTGTTGGTGGGATTGCAAGCTTGTACAACCACTCTGGAAATCAGTCTGGCGGTTCCTCAGAAAATTGGACATAGTACTAGCGGAGGATCCAGCAATACCTCTCCTGGGCATATATCCAGAAGATGTCCCAACCGGTAAAAAGGACACATGCTCCACTATGTTCATAGCAGCCCTCTTTATAATAGCCAGAAGCTGGAAAGAAACCAGATGTCCCTCAACAGAGGAATGGATACAGAAATTATGGTACATTTACACAATGGAGTACTACTCAGCTATTAAAAAGAATGAATTTATGAAATTCCTAGCCAAATGGAAGGACCTCGAGGGCATCATCTTGAGTGAAGTAACACAATCACAAAATAACTCACACAATATGTATTCACTGATAAGTGGATATTAGCCCAAAACTTAGGATACCCAAGATATAAGATACAATTTGATAAACGCATGAAACTCAAGAAGAATGAAGACCAAAGTGTGGACACTGTGCACCTTCTTAGAATTGGGAACAAAACACCCAGGGAAGGAGTTACAGAGACAAAGTTCGTAGCTGTGATGAAAGGATGGACCATTTAGAGACTGCCATATCCAGGGATCCATCCCATAATCAGCTTCTAAACGCTGACACCATTGCATACACTAGCAAGATTTTGCTGAAAGGACCCAAATATAGCTGTCTCTTGTGAGACGATGCCGGGGCCTAGCAAACACAGGAGTGGATGTTCACAGTCAGCTATTGGATGTATCACAGGGCTCCCAATGGAGAAGCTAGAGAAAGTACCCAAGGAGCTAAAGGGATCTGCAACCCTATTGTTGGAACAACATGATGTACTAACCAGAACCCCGGAGCTCTTGTCTCTAGCTGCATATGTATCGAAAGATGGCCTAGTCGGCCATCAATGGAAAGAGAGGCCCATTGGACTTGCAAATATTATATGCCCCAATATAGGGGAATGCCAGGGCCAAAAGAATGGGAATGGGTGGGTAGGGAAGTGGGGGGCGCTATGGGGGACTTTTGGGATAGCATTGGAAATGTAATAGAGGAAAATATGTAATAAAAATATTAAAAATCAAAAAAAAAGAAACCCTGAAAAAGTCTTAAAAAGAGAAAATCACACAGTAGGACCTGCAATATGTTGAGAAACACTGAAAAATCTTAAAATGAGAAAATCACACTGTAGGACCTGGAATATGGTAACTCTGAAAAAGTCAAAAAATGAGAAATTCAGACTTGTAGGACCTGCAATATGGTGAGAAACACTGAAAAAGTCAAAACATGAGAAAATTACACTGTAGGACCTAGAATATGTTGAGAAACAATTTAAAAGTCGAAAAAAGAGAAAATCACCCTCTAGGACATGGAATATGATGAGAAACCCTGAAAAAGTCAAAAAATGAGAAAATAACACTGTAGTACCTTGAATATGGTGAGAAAACACTGAAAAAGTCTAAAAATGAGAAAAACACACAGTAGGACCTGGAATATGGTGAGAAACCCTGAAGCAGTCGAAAAATAAGAAAAGCAAATTTGTCATATCTGCAATATGGTGAGAAACCCTGAAGTGTCAAAAAATGAGAAAAATACACTGAAGGAGCTAGAATATGGTGAGAAACCCTGAAAAAGTCAAAAAATAAGAAATTCACACTTGTAGGACCTGCAATAGGGTGAGAAATTCTGAAAAAGTCAAAAAATGAGAAAATCACACTGTAGGACTTGGAATATGGTGAGAAACCTGAAAAAGTCGAAAAATGAGAAAATCACGCAGTAGGACCAGGAATATTGTGAGAAAACGTGAAAAAGTCTAAAAATGAGAAAAATACACCGTAGGAGCTGGAATATGGTGAGAAAACCTGAAAAAGTCGAAAAATAAGAAACTCACACTTGTTTGACCTCCATGATGGTGAGAAACCCTGAAAAAGTCGAAAAATGAGAAAATCACACTGTAGGACCTGGAATATGGTGAGAAACCCTGAAAAAGTCAAAAAATGAGAAAATCACACTATAGAACTTGGAATATGATGAAAAACCCTGAAAAAGTCGAAAAATGAGAAAATCACACTGTAGAAGATGGAATATGGTGAGCAACCGTGAAAAAGTCAATAATTAGAAAAATCACACTCTAGGACTTGGAATATGATGAGGAACCCTGAAAAAGTCGAAAAATGAGAAAATCACACTATAGTAGCTGGAATATGGTGAGAAACACTGAAAAAGTCTCAAAATGAGAAAATCACACAGTAGGACCTGCAATATGGTGATAAACACTTAAACAGTCAAAAAATAAGAAAATCAAACTTGTAGTACCTGCAATATGGTGAGAAACCCTGAAAATTTCCAAAAATGCGAAAATCACACTGTAGGATTTAGAATATGATGAGTAACCGTTAAAAAGTCAAAAAATGAGAAAAATACACTGTAGAAGCTGGAATGTGTTGAGAAACCCTGAAAAAGTCTTAAAACGAGAAAATCACACTGTAGGACTTAGAATAAGATGAGAAACCCTGAAAAAGTCGAAAATGAGAAAATCACATTGTAGTACCTGGAATGTGTTGAGAAACCCTGAAAAAGTCTTAAAACGAGAAAATCACACTGTAGGACCTGGAATATGGTGAGAAACTCTGAAATAGTCGAAAAAAGAGAAAATCACACTTGTAGGACCTCCAATATGGTGAAAAACCCTGAAAAAGTCGAAAAATGAGAAAATTACAGTGTAGGACATGGAATATGGTTAGAAATCCTGAAAAAGTCAAAAATGAGAAAATCACGCAGTAGGTCCTGGAATTTGGTGAGAAACACTGAAAAAGTCTAAAATAAGAAAATCACACTGTAGTACCTGGAATATGGTGACAAACCCTGAAAATGTCAAAAAATGAGAAAATCACACTGTAGGACTTGGAATATGGTGAGAAACCCTGAAAAAGTCGAAAAATGAGAAAATCACGCAGTAGGAGCTGGAATATGGTGAGAAACCCTGAAAAAGTCAAAAAATGAGAAAATCACACTGTAGGACCTGGAATATGGTGAGAAACCCTGAAAAAGTCGAAAAAAGAGAAAATCACACTCTAGGACTTGGAATATGATGAGAAACCCAGAAAAAGTCAAAAAATGAGAAATCACACAGTAGTACCTGGAATATGGTGAGAAACCCTGAAAAAGTCTAAAAATGAGAAAATCACACAGTAGGACCTGCAATATGGTGAGAAACCCTGAAAAAGTCGAAAAATGAGAAAATCACACTGTAGGACTTGGAATAAGATGAGAAACCCTGAAAAAGTCAAAAAATGAGAAAATAACACTGTAGTACCTTGAATATGGTGAGTAAACACTGAAAAAGTCTAAAAATGAGAAAATCACACAGTAGGACCTGCAATATGGTGAGAAACCCTGAAAAAGTCGAAAAATGAGAAAATCACACTGTAGGACTTGGAGTAAGATGAGAAACCCTGAAAAAGTCAAAAAATGAGAAAAATACACTGAAGGAGCTGGAATATGGTGAGAAACCCTGAAAAAGTCAAAAAATAAGAAATTCACACTTGTAGGACCTGCAATATGGTGAGAAACCCTGAAAAAGTTGAAAAATGAGAAAATCACACTGTAGGACTTGGAATAAGATGAGACAGCCTGAAAAAGTCAAAAAATGAGAAAATCACCCTGTAGGACTTGGAATAAGATGAGAAACCCTGAAAAAGTTGAAAAATGAAAAAATCACACTGTAGAAGATGGAATATGTTGAGCAATCCTGAAAAAGTCAAAAAATGAGAAAAATAACACTGTGGAACCTGGAATATGGTGAGAAACTCTGAAAAAGGCGAAAAATTAGAAAAATCACTCTCTAGGACTTGGAATATGATGAGAAACCCTGAAAAAGTCAAAAAATGAGAAAATCACACTGTAGGACTTGGAATATGATGAAAAACCCTGAAAAAGTCGAAAAATTTGAAAATCACACTGTAGAAGATGGAATTTGGTGAGTAACCCTGAAAAAGTCAATAATTAGAAAAATCACACTCTAGGACTTGGAATATGATGAGGAACCCTATAAAAGTCGAAAAATGAGAAAATCACACTGTAGTAGCTGGAATATGGTGAGAAACACAGAAAAAGTCTCAAAATGAGAAAATCACACATTAGGACCTGCAATATGGTGATAAACACTTAAACAGTCAAAAAATAAGAAAATCAAACTTGTAGTACTTGCACTATGGTGAGAAACCCTGAAAATTTCCAAAAATGCGAAAATCACACTGTAGGATTTAGAATATGATGAGTAACCGTGAAAAAGTCAAAAAATGAGAAAAATACACTGTAGAAGCTGGAATATGGTAAGAAACCCTGAAAAAGTCAAAAAATAAGAAAATGACACTTGTAGAACCTCCAATATGGTGAGAAACCCTGAAAAAGTCGAAAAATGATAAAATCACACTGTAGGACCTGCAATATGGTGAGAAACACTGAATCAGTCGAAAAATAAGAAAATCACACTTGTAGAACCTCCAATATGGTGAGAAACCCTGAAAAAGTCGAAAAATGAGAAAATCACACTGTAGGACCTGGAATATGGTGAGAAACCCTGAAAAAGTCTTAAAATGTGAAAATCATACTTTAGGACTTGGAATAAGATGAGAAACCCTGAAAAAGTCGAAAAATGAGAAAATCACACTGTAGTACCTGGAATATGTTGAGATACCCTGAAAAAGTCTTAAAATGAGAAAATCACACTATAGGACCTGGAATATGGTGAGAAACTCTGAAATAGTCGAAAAAAGAGAAAATCACACTCTAGGACTTGGAATATGATGAGAAACCCTGAAAAGGTCAAAAAAATGAGAAAAGTACACTGTAGTACCTGGAATATGGTGAGAAACCATGAAAAAGTCTAAAAATGAGAAAATCAAACAGTAGGACCTGGAATATGGTGAGAAACCCTGAAAGATAGAAAAATAAGAAAATCAAACTTGTAGTACCTGCAATATGGTGAGAAACCCTGAAAACGTCAAAAAAGGAGAAAATCACAATATAGGACTTGGAATAAGATGAGAAACCGTGAAAAAGACAAAAAATGACAAAAATACACGGTAGGAGCTGAAAAATGGTGAGCAACCCTGAAAAATTCAAAAAATGAGAAAAATCACAATGTAGAACCTGGAATATGGTGAGCAATTCTGAAAAAGACTAAAAATTAGAAAAATTACACCTAGGACTTGGAATATGATGAGAAACCCTGAAAAAGTCGAAAAATGAGAAAAATCACACAATAGGACCTGCAATATGGTGAGAAACACTGAATCAGTTGAAAAATAAGAAAATCAAACTTGTAGTACCTGCAATATGGTGAGAAACCCTAAAAAATTCCAACAATGAGAAAATCACACTGTAGGATTTGGAATAAGATGAGAAACCGTGAAAAAATCAAAAAAATGAGAATAATACACTGTAGGAGCTGGAATATGATGAGAAACACTGAAAAAGTCGAAAAATAAGAAAATCACACTTGTAGGACCTCCAATATGGTGAAAAACCCTGAAAAAGTCGAAAAATGAGAAAATTACAGTGTAGGACATGGAATATGGTTAGAAATCCTGAAAAAGTCAAAAATGAGAAAATCACGCAGTAGGTCCTGGAATTTGGTGAGAAACACTGAAAAAGTCTAAAATAAGAAAATCACACTGTAGTACCTGGAATATGGTGACAAACCCTGAAAATGTCAAAAAATGAGAAAATCACACTGTAGGACTTGGAGTAAGATGAGAAACCCTGAAAAAGTCAAAAAATGAGAAAAATACACTGAAGGAGCTGGAATATGGTGAGAAACCCTGAAAAAGTCCTACAGGACTTGGAATATGGTGAGAAACCCTGAAAAAGTCGAAAAATGAGAAAATCACGCAGTAGGAGCTGGAATATGGTGAGAAACCCTGAAAAAGTCAAAAAATGAGAAACTCACACTGTAGGACCTGGAATATGGTGAGAAACCCTGAAAAAGTCGAAAAAAGAGAAAATCACACAGTAGTACCTCGAATATGGTGAGAAACCCTGAAAAAGTCTAAAAATGAGAAAATCACACAGTAGGACCTGCAATATGGTGAGAAACCCTGAAAAAGTCGAAAAATGAGAAAATCACACTGTAGGACTTGGAATAAGATGAGAAACCCTGAAAAAGTCAAAAAATGAGAAAATAACACTGTAGTACCTTGAATATGGTGAGTAAACACTGAAAAAGTCTAAAAATGAGAAAATCACACAGTAGGACCTGCAATATGGTGAGAAACCCTGAAAAAGTCGAAAAATGAGAAAATCACACTGTAGGACTTGGAGTAAGATGAGAAACCCTGAAAAAGTCAAAAAATGAGAAAATCACACTGTAGGACCTGGAATATGGTGAGAAACCCTGAAAAAGTCGAAAAAAGAGAAAATCACAGTCTAGGACTTGGAATATGATGAGAAACCCTGAAAAAGTCAAAAACTGAGAAAATCACACTGTAGGACCTGGAATATGGTGAGAAACCCTTAAAAAGTCTTAAAAAGAGAAAATGACACTCTAGGACTTGGAATATGATGAGAAACCCTGAAAAAGTCAAAAAATGAGAAAATCACACAGTAGTACCTGGAATATGGTGAGAAACCCTGAAAAAGTCTAAAAATGAGAAAATCACACAGTAGGACCTGCAATATGGTGAAAACCCTTAAAAAGTCGAAAAATGAGAAAATCACACTGTAGGACTTGGAATAAGATGAGAAACCGTGAAAAAGACAAAAAATGACAAAAATGCACTGTAGGAGCTGGAATATGGTGAGAAAAACCTGAAAAAGTCCAACAATAAGAAAATCACACTTGTAGGACCTGCAATATGGTGAGAAACCCTGAAAAAGTCAAAAATGAGAAAATCACACTGTAGGACTTGGAGTAAGATGAGAAACCCTGAAAAAGTCAAAAAATGAGAAAATCACACTATAGGACTTGGAATATGGTGAGAAACCCTGAAAAAGTCAAAAAATGAGAAAATCACACAGTAGAACCTGGAATATGGTGAGAAACCCTGAAAAAGTCTAAAAATGAGAAAATCACACAGTAGCACTGCAATATGGTGAGAAACCCTGAAAAAGTCGAAAAATGAGAAAATCACACTGTAGGACTTGGAATAAGATGAGAAACCGTGAAAAAGACAATAAATGACAAAAATGCACTGTAGGAGCTGGAATATGGTGAGAAACCCTGAAAAAGTCCAACAATAAGAAAATCACACTTGTAGGATCTGCAATATGGTGAGAAACCTTGAAAAAGTCGAAAAATGAGAAAATCACACTGTAGGACTTGAAGTAAGTTGAGAAACCCTGAAAAAGTCAAAAAATGAGAAAATCACACTATAGGACTTGGAATATGGTGAGAAACCCTGAAAAAGTCAAAAAATGAGAAAATTACACTGTAGGACCTGGAATATTTTTGAGAAACCCTGAAAAAGTCCGAAAAAGAGAAAATCACACTCTAGGACTTGGAATATGATGAGAAAACCTGAAAAAGTCAAAAAATGAGAAAATCACACTGTAGTACCTAGAATATTGGTGAGAAACACTGAAAAAGTCTTAACGTGAGAAAATCACACAGTAGGACCTGGAATATGGTGAGAAACCCTGAAACATTTGAAAAATAAGAAAATCAAACTTGTAGTACCTGCAATATGGTGAGAAACCCTGAAAAAGTCGAAAAATGAGAAAATTACACTGTTCGAATTGGAATAAGATGAGAGACCGTGAAAATTTTAAAAAATGAGAAAAATACACTGTAGTAGCTGGAACATGGTGAGAAACCCTGCAAAAGTCGAAAATTAAGAAATTCACACTTGTAGGACCTGCAATATGGTGAGAATCCCTGAAAAAGTCGAAAAATGAGAAAATCACACTCTAGGACTTGGAATATGATAAGAAACCCTGAAAAAGTCAAAAATGAGAAAATCACACAGTAGGACCTGCAATATGTTGAGAAACCCTGAAACAGTCGAAAAATAAGAAAATCAAACTTGTAGTACCTGCAATATGGTGAGAAACCCTGAAAAAAGAAAGAAAGAAAGAAAGAAAGAAAGAAAGAAAGAAAGAAAGAAAGAAAGAAAGAAAGAAAGAAAGAAAGAAAGGAGAATAAAAAGTTTTTATAAAAGTTTTATAAAAAGTGTTAAAGTTTTTAAAAATTAAAAAAAAAAATTACCAGATCACCATCAAGCACACACAGCATTGGCTGTCTTCAGGTGTATCCTTTCAGCCTCCAAAACAAAAAGCAATGGCTGGCTGGCTTCATGTGTATCCTATTCTCGAGTCTTATTTCCAACCTAAGAGCTGGGCTGAGCTGCCTCATTATGTAATTGCAAATCTTCCTTGGTTTGTCTTTTCCATTTCTAAGACTAACAGGCCTTTTTCTATTTAGAGAATATGCTCATGACTGTCCTTTAGATATAGTAAATATAACTGTTGCTCAATAAAAATTATTTTGCATGTATTTATTTGTGTGAGTGATGAAGCTCAGGTCTTCAAACTCGTCAGGAGTTATAATTACCTCCCCTCTCTCTCACCCACTCTCTGTCCTCTCTCTGAATGATCTATTTTATTTTTAGTGTAAGAATGTTTTGCATGTGTATGCTGTGCCCACAGACTCCAGAACAGAGTAATAGATCCCCTGGAACTGGAGATGGGCCACCATATATATATATACTGGTAATTGAGCCCAGGTTCTCTGGAAGAGGAGACAATGCTCTTAATTGTTGAGCCCTCTCTGTAGCCACATCTTTCTTTCTTTCTTTCTTTCTTTCTTTCTTTCTTTCTTTCTTTCTTTCTTTCTTTCTTTCTTTCTTTCTTTCTTTCTTTCTTTCTTCCTTCCTTCCTTCCTTCCTTCCTTCCTTCCTTTCTTTCTTTCTTTCTTTCTTTCTTTCTTTCTTTTTTTTTTTTGAGTATATGTTAGGATGTGTTTATATACATCATATGCAGACAATAAGAATGATTTAGATTCTTCAGCATCTGACACCCTCTTCTGGAGTGTCTGAACATAGCTACAGCATACTTTGATATAATAAATAAATAAATCTTTAAAAAGAAAAGGAAAAGTAAAAAAGAAAGAACAGGCCTGCCATATGCATGTTCATAGAGGAAAATGGAAGAGACCCCAATCTAACCTCAGCAGGGTGCTTCCTTCT
This sequence comes from Mus caroli, assembly GCF_978045245.1. NCBI lineage: Eukaryota > Metazoa > Chordata > Mammalia > Rodentia > Muridae > Mus > Mus caroli. Next base: position 210,542 of record NW_028227425.1, on the reverse strand, counting down.
GGATGGTAGCTCACAGTTTCATCCCAGCAAGACAGGCAAATCACTGAGTTCAAGGACAGTAAGGTTCAGGACAGCCAAGGTTAGGAAGGAAAAGGGTCTATGTTGAGAATACAAACCCTCAGGGGGTGGGGGAATCCAGATTAACTTTTTAATAACAAAGACTTGGTCTTTGATGTCTATAGGAAGCCCTTCTCAGTGCCTTTAACTAAGACTGAACATTCAGGGCTGTGACTCAACTGTAACAAGGAACAGGGCTAAGAACCTGCAGCCTTTGAAAACAACTATTTTTTTAAAGTGGGGGACACAAATCAGCAGTAGAACCCCTCAGGTTCAGCCATAATACTTGTTAGGGAAACATCCTCAATGTCCGGAGCTGAGGTCTCATGGGTGAACTGCTTCAAGCTCTGAGTATCATTGAAAGAAAGAAAAGATATCATGTGGTTGCTTAATTTATTTATTTTATTATTTCTATTTTTTGTTTTCTTTTGTTTTGTTTTAGAAAAGGCCTCAGTCTGTAGCTATGGCTGACCTAGGACAGACTACATGGGTTAATTACGGTTTCACAGCTGAGAAACAGACCATACCTATGTAAGACTTAGAAAACCCAACAGTCAGTGGTGGCTCGAGCTCTTAATGAGAGCACTCTGGAGGGAGAGGCAGTCAGTTTCTGATTTCGAGGCCAGCCTGGTTAAAGACAGGGATAGGCAGGGCTAGGCAAGGCAGGGCTAGGCTAAGCAAGGGGCTAGGTTAGGCTAGGCAAGGGGCTAGGATAGGCTAGGCTAGGCAAGGGGCTAGGCAAGACAGTAAGACAGACAGACAAGTATGGCAGGCCTGCCTGCTTTTTCTTTCTTTCTTATCCCTTTTAAAAAATGTTTATTTATTTATTTATTTATTTATTTATTTATTTATTTATTTATTTATTAGATATAAGTACACTGTAGCTGTCTTGAGACACTGCAGAAAAGGGTGTAAGATTCTGGAGAATCTAAATCCCTCTTATGGGCTGCATATGATGTACATAAACACAGCCTCACATATACTTCTAAAAATTTATAGATGGGTGGGGCCACTGAAAGGGCTCAACAATTAACAGAATTGTCTCCTCTTCCAGAAAACCTGGGATCAACTAACAGCAACTATATAGTGGCCCATCTCCAGTTCCAGGGGATCAGAAAGACAGACAGACAGACAGACAGACATAAGGATGGCAGGCCTGCCTGGTCTTACTTTATTTCTTATCCTTTTAAAAAATATTTTATTTATTTATTTATTTATTTATTTATTTATGTATTTTTTAGATATAAGTACACTGTAGCTGTCTTCAGACACTCCAGTAGAGGGTGTCAGATTCTGGAGAATCTAAATCCCTCTTATGGTCTGCATATGATGTACTTAAACACAGCCTCACATATACTTCTAAAAATTTAAAGATGGGTGGGGCCACTGAAAGGGCTCAATAATTAACAGCATTGTCTCCTCTTCCAGAGAACCTGGGATCAACTACAAGCAACTATATGGTTGCCCATCTCCAGTTCCAGGGGATCAGACAGAGAGACAGACAGACAGACAGAGATAAGGATGGAAGGCCTGCCTGGTCTTTCTTTCTTTCTTATCCTTTTTAAAAAATGTTTATTTATTTATTTATTTATTTATTTATTTATTTATTTATGTATTTATTAGATATAAGTACACTGTAGCTATCTTCAGACACTCCAGAAGAGGGTGTCATATTCTGGAGAATCTAAATCCCTCTTATGGTCTGCATATGATGTACATAAACACAGCCTCACATACACCTCTAAAAATTTAAAGATGAGTGGGGCCACTGAAAGGGCTCAACAATTAACAGCATTGTCTCCTCTTCCAGAGAACCTGGGATCAACTACCAGCAACTATATGGTGGCCCATCTCCAGTTCCAGGAGATCAGAAAGACAGACAGACAGACAGAGAAAAGGATGGCAGGCCCTGCCTGGTCTTTCTTTTTTTCTTATCATTTTTTTTTAAATATTTATTTATTTATTTATTTATTTATTTATTTATTTATTTATTAGACATAAGTACACTGTAGCTGTCTTCAGACACTCCAGAAGAGGGTGTCAGATTCTGGAGAATCTAAATCCCTCTTATAGTCTGCCTATGATGTACATAAACACAGCCTCACATACACTTCTAAAAATTTAAAGATGAGTGGGGCCACTGAAAGGGCTCAACAATTAACAGCATTGTCTCCTCTTCCAGAGAACCTGGGATCAACTACCAGCAACTATATTGTTGCCCATCTCCAGTTCCAGGAGATCAGACAGACAGACAGACAGACAGAGATAAGGATGGCAGGCCTGCCTGGTCTTTCATTTTTTCTTATCCTTTTAAAAAATGTTTATTTATTTATTTATTTATTCATTTATTTATTAGATATAAGTACCCTGTAGCTGCCTTCAGATACTCCAGAAGAGGGTGTCAGATTCTGGAGAATATAAATCCCTCTTATGGTCTGCATATGATGTACATAAACAAAGCCTCACATATACTTCTAAAAATTTAAAGATGGGTGGGGCCACTGAAGGGCTCAACAATTAACAGCATTGTCTCCTCTTACAGAGAACCTGGAATCTACTACCAGCAAAAATATGGTGGCCCATCTCCAGTTTCAGGGGATCAGACAGACAGACAGACAAACAGACAAGGATGGCAGGCCTGCCTGGTTGTTCTTTCTTTCTTATCCTTTTTGAAAAAATGTTTATTTATTTATTTATGTATTTATTAGATATAAGTACACTGTAGAGGTCTTCAGACACTCCAGAAGAGGTTGTCAGATTCTGGAGAATCTAAATCCCTCTTATGGTCTGCATATGATGTACATAAACACAGACTCACATTTACTTCCAAAAATTTAAAGATGGGTGGGGCCACTGAAGGGATCAACAATTAACAGCATTGTCTCCTCTTCCAGAGAACCTGAGATCAACTACCAGCAACTATATGGTGGCCCATTTCCAGGTCCAGGGAATCAGAAAGACAGATAGACAGACAGACAGAGATAAGGATGGCAGGCCTCCCTGGTATTTCTTTTTTTCTTATCATTTTTAAAAAAAGTTTATTTATTCATTCATTTATTTATTTATTTATTTATTTATTTATTTATTTATTTATTTATTTATTTATTAGAATAAGTACACTGTAGCTGTCTTCAGACACTCCAGAAGAGGGTGTCAGATTCTGGAGAATCTAAATCCCTCTTATTGTCTGCCTATGATGTACATAAACACAGCCTCACATACACTTCTAAAAATTTAAAAATGAGTGGGGCCACTGAAAGGGCTCAACAATTAACAGCATTGTCTCCTCTTCCAGAGAACCTGGGATCAACTATCAGCCACTATATGGTGGCCCATCTCCAGTTCCCCGGAATCAGACAGACAGACAGACAGAGTTAAGGAACGCAGGCCTGCCTGGACTTTCTTTTTTTCTTATCATTTTTGAAAAATGATTATTTATTTATTTATTTATTTATTAGATATAAGTACATGGTAGCAGTCTTCAGACACTCCAGAAGACGGTGTCAGATTCTGGACAATCTAAATCCCTCTTATGGTCTGCATTTGAGGTACATAAACACATCCTCACATATACTTCTAAAAATTTAAAGATGGGTGGGGCCACTTTACTGCTCAAAAATTAACAGCATTGTCTCCTCTTCCAGAGAACCTGGGTTCAACTACCAGCAACTATATGGTGGCCCATCTCCAGTTCCAGGGGATCAGACAGACAGACAGACATACAGACAGATAGAGATAAGGATGGCAGGCCTGCCTGGTCTTTCTTTCTTTCTTATCCTTTTAAAGAAATGTTTATTTATTTATTAATGTATATTAGATATAAGTACACTGTAGCTGTCTTCAGACACTGAGGAAGAGGGTGTCAGATTCTGGAGAATCTAAATCCCTCTTATGGACTGCAAATGATGTACATAAGCACAGACTCACAATTACTTCCAAAAATTTAAAGATGTGTGGGGCCACTGAAAGGGCTCAACAATTAACAGCATTGTCTCCTCTTCCAGAGAACCTGGGATCAACTATCAGCAACTATATGGTGGCCCATCTCCAGTTCCAGGGGATCAGATAGACAGACAGACAGACAGAAGAGATAAGGATCGCAGGTCAGCCTGTTCTTTCTTTCTTTCTTTCTTTCTTTCTTTCTTTCTTTCTTTCTTTCTTTCTTTCTTTCTTTCTTTCTTATCCTTTTAAAATGTTTATTTATTTATTTATTCATTCATTTATTTATTTATTTATTAGATTTAAGTACACTGTAGCTGTCTTCAGAAACTCAGGAGGAGGGTTTCAGGTTCTGGAGTATCTAAATCCCTCTTATGGACTGCATATGATGTACATTAACACAGCCTCATATATACTTCTAAAAATTTAAAGATGGGTGGGGCCACTGAAAGGGCTCAACAATTAACAGCCTTGTCTCCTCTTCCAGAGAACCTGGGATCAACTACCAGCAACTATATAATGGCCCATCTCCAGTTCCAGGGGATCAGACAGACAGACAAACAGACAGACTAGAATGGCAGGCCTGTCTGGTTTTTCATTCTTTCTTATCCTTTTTAAAACATCTTTCTTTCTTTCTTTCTTTCTTTCTTTCTTTCTTTCTTTATTTATTTATTTATTTATTAGATATAAGTACACAGTAGCTGTCTTCAGACACTCCAGAAGAGGGTGTCAGATTACGGAGAATCTAAATCCCTCTTATGGTCTGCATAAGATGTACATAAAAACAGTCTCATATATACTTCTAAAAATTTAAAGATGGGTGGGGCCACTTAAAGGGCTCAACAAATACCAGCATTGTCTCCTCTTCCAGAGAACCTGGGATCAACTACCAGCAAAAATATGGTGGCCCATCTCCAGTTTCAGGGGATCAGATAGACAGATAGACAAACAGACAAGGAAGGCAGGCCTGTTTGGTTCTTATTTCTTTCTTATCCTTTTTAAAACATGTTTATTTATTTATTTATGTATTTATTAGATATAAGTACACTCTAGCTGTCTTCAGACACTCCAGAAGAGGGTGTCAGATTCTGAAGAATCTAAATCCCTCTTATGGTCTGCATATGATGTACATAAACACAGCCTCACAAATTCTTCTAAAAATTTAAAGATGGGTGGGGCCACTGAAAGGGCTCAAAAATTAACAAAATTGTCTCCTCTTGCAGAGAAACTGGGATCAACTACCAGCAACTATATGGTGGCCCATCTCCAGTTCCAGGGTATCAGACAGACAGACAGATAGACAGAGATAAGGATGGCAGGCCTGCCTGGTCTTTCTTTCTTTCTTTCTTATCCTTTTTTAAAAATGTTTATTTATTTATTTATTTATTTATTTATTTATTTATTTATTAGATATAAGTACACTGTAGTTGTCTTCAGTCACTCCAGTAGAGGGTGTCAGATTCTGGAGAATATAAATCCCTCTTATGGTCTGCATATGATGTACATAAACACAGCCTCACATATAGTTCTAAAAATTTAAAGATGGGTGGGGCCCCAGAAAGGGCTCAATAATTAACAGCATTGACTCCTCTTCCAGAGAACCTGGGATCAACAATGAGCAACTATATGGTGGCCCATCTTTAGTTCCAGTGGATCAGACAGACAGACAGACAGACAGAGATAAGGATGGCAGGCCTGCCTGGTCTTTCTTTTTTTCTTATCCTTTTTAAAAAAATGTTTATTTATTTATGTATGTATATATTTATTTATTTATTTATTTATTTATTTATTTATTTATTAGATATAAGTACAATGTAGCTGTCTTCAGACACTCCAGAAGAGGGTGTCAGATTCTGGAGAATCTAAATCCCTCGTATGGTCTGCATATGATGTACATAAACACAGCCTCACATATACTTCTAAAAATTTAAAGATGGGTGGGGCTACTGAAAGGGCTCAACAACTAACAGCATTGTCTCCTCTTCCAGAGTACCTGGGATCAACTACCAGCAACTATATGGTGGCCTATATCCAGTTCCAGGGGATCTGACAGATAGAGAGACAGACAGACAGACAGACAGACAAGGTGGCAGGCCTGCCTGGTCTTTCTTTCTTTCTTATCCTTTTTAAAAATGTTTATTAATTTATGTATGTATTTATTAGATAAAAGTACACGGTAGCTGTCTTCAAACACTCCCCAAGAGGGTGTCAGATTCTGGAGAATCTATATCCCTCTTATGATCTGCATATGATGTACATAAACACAGCCTCACATATACTTCTAAAAACTTAAAGATGGGTGGGGCCACTGAAAGGGCTCAACAATTAACAGCATTGTCTCCTCTTGCAGAGAACCTGGGATCAACTACCAGCAATTATATGGTGGCCCATCTCCAGTTCCGGGGATCAGACAGACAGACAGACAGACAAGGATGGCAGGCCTGCCTGGTCTCTCTTTCTTTATTATCCTTTTTAAAAAATGTTTATTTATGAATTTATTAGATATAATTACACTGTAGCTGTCTTCAGACACTCCAGAAGAGGGTGTCAGATTCTGGAGAATCTAAATCCCTCTTATGGTCTGCATATTCGGTACATAAACACAGCCTTACATATACTTCTAAAAATTTAAAGATGGGTGGGCAACTGAAAGGGCTCAACAATTAACAGCATTGTCTTCTCTTCTAGAGAACCTGGGATCAACTACCAGCAACTCTATGGTGGCCCATCTCCAGTTTCAGGGGATCAGACAGACAGACAGACAGAGATAAGGATGGCAGGCCTGCCTGGTCTTTCTTTCTTTCTAATCGATTTTAAAAAATGTTTATTTATGTATTTATGTATTTATTAGATATAAGTACACTGTATCCGTCTTAGACACTCCAAAAGACTGTGTCAGATTCTGGAGAATTTAATCCCTCTTATGGTCTGAATATGATGTACATAAACACAGCGTCACATTTACTTCTAAAAATTCAAAGATGGGTGTGGCCACTGAAAGGGCTCAACAATTAACAGCATTGTCTCCTCTTCCAGAGGACCTGGGATCAACTACCAGCAACTATATGGTGGCCCATCTCCAGTTCTAGGGGATCAGACAGACAGACAGACAGAGAGACAGACAGACAGACAAAGATAAGGATGGCAGGCCTGCCTGGTTTTTCTTTCTTTCTTATCCTTTTTAAAAAATGTTTATTTATTTATTTATTTATTTATTTATTTATTTATTTATTATATATAAGAACACTGTAGCTGTCTTCAGACACTCCAGAAGAGGGTGTGAGGTTCTGGATAATCTATATCCCTCTTATGGTCTGCATATGATGTACATAAACACAGCCTCACATATACTTCTAAAAATTTAAAGATGGTTGGGGCCACTGAAAGGGCTCAAAAATTAACAGCATTGTCTCCTCTTCCAAGGAACCTGGGATCAACTACCAGCAAGTATATTTTGGCCCATCTCCAGTTCCAGTGGATATGACAGATAGACAGACAGACAGACGGACAGACAAGGTGGCAGGCCTGCCTGGTCTTTCTTTCTTTCTTATCCTTTTTAAAAAAATGTTTATTTATTTATTTATGTATTTATTAGATATAAGTACACTGTAGCTGTCTTCAGACACTCCAGAAGTGGGTGTCAGATTCTGGAGAATCTAAATCACCCTTATTGTCTGCATATGAGGTACATAAACAGAGACTCACATATACTTCTAAAAATTTAAAGATGGGTGGGGCCACTTTACTGCTCAAAAATTAACAGCATTGTCTCCTCTTCCAGAGAACCTGGGTTCAACTACCAGCAACTATGTGGTGGCCCATCTCCAGTTCCAGGGGATCAGACAGACAGACAGACATACAGACAGATAGAGATAAGGATGGCAGGCCTGCCTGGTCTTTCTTTCTTTCTTATCCTTTTTAAGAAATGTTTATTTATTTATTAATGTATATTAGATATAAGTACACTGTAGCTGTCTTCAGACACTGAGGAAGAGGGTGTCAGATTCTGGAGAATCTAAATCCCTCTTATGGTCTGCATATGATGTACATAAACACAGCCTCACATATACTTCTAAAAATTTAAAGATGGTTGGGGCCACTGAAAGGGCTCAAAAATTAACAGCATTGTCTCCTCTTCCAAGGAACCTGGGATCAACTACCAGCAAGTATATTTTGGCCCATCTCCAGTTCCAGTGGATATGACAGATAGACAGACAGACAGACGGACAGACAAGGTGGCAGGCCTGCCTGGTCTTTCTTTCTTTCTTATCCTTTTTAAAAAAATGTTTATTTATTTATTTATGTATTTATTAGATATAAGTACACTGTAGCTGTCTTCAGACACTCCAGAAGTGGGTGTCAGATTCTGGAGAATCTAAATCACCCTTATTGTCTGCATATGAGGTACATAAACAGAGACTCACATATACTTCTAAAAATTTAAAGATGGGTGGGGCCACTTTACTGCTCAAAAATTAACAGCATTGTCTCCTCTTCCAGAGAACCTGGGTTCAACTACCAGCAACTATGTGGTGGCCCATCTCCAGTTCCAGGGGATCAGACAGACAGACAGACATACAGACAGATAGAGATAAGGATGGCAGGCCTGCCTGGTCTTTCTTTCTTTCTTATCCTTTTTAAGAAATGTTTATTTATTTATTAATGTATATTAGATATAAGTACACTGTAGCTGTCTTCAGACACTGAGGAAGAGGGTGTCAGATTCTGGAGAATCTAAATCCCTCTTATGGACTGCAAATGATGTACATAAGCACAGACTCACAATTACTTCCAAAAATTTAAAGATGTGTGGGGCCACTGAAAGGGCTCAACAATTAACAGCATTGTCTCCTCTTCCAGAGAACCTGGGATCAACTACCAGCAACTATATGGTGGCCCATCTCCAGTTCCAGAAGATCAGATAGACAGACAGACAGACAGAAGAGATAAGGATCGCAGGTCTGCCTGTTCTTTCTTTCTTTCTTTCTTTCTTATCCTTTTAAAATGTTTATTTATTTATTTATTCATTTATTTATTTATTTATTAGATTTAAGTACACTGTAGCTGTCTTCAGAAACTCAGGAGGAGGGTTTCAGGTTCTGGAGTATCTAAATCCCTCTTATGGACTGCATATGATGTACATTAACACAGCCTCATATATACTTCTAAAAATTTAAAGATGGGTGGGACCAATGAAAGGGCTCAACAATTAACAGCCTTGTCTCCTCTTCCAGAGAACCTGGGATCAACTACCAGCAACTATATAATGGCCCATCTCCAGTTCCAGGGGATCAGACAGACAGACAGACAGACAGACTAGAATGGCAGGCCTGTCTGGTTTTTCATTCTTTCTTATCCTTTTTAAAACATCTTTCTTTCTTTCTTTCTTTCTTTCTTTCTTTCTTTCTTTCTTTCTTTCTTTCTTTCTTTTTTTTTTCTTTCTTTCTTTCTTTATTTATTTATTAGATATAAGTACACTATAGATGTCTTCAGACACTCAAGAAGAGGGTATCAGTTTCTGGAGAATCTAAATCCCTCTTATGGTCTGCATACAATGTACATAAACACAGCCTCACATATACTTCTAAAAATTTAAAGATGGGTGGGGCCACTGAAAGGGCTCAACAATTAACAGCATTGTCTCCTCTTCCAGAGAACCTTGGATCAACTACCAGCAACTATATGGTGGCCCATCTCTAGTTCCAGGGGATCAGACAGACAGACTGACAGACAGAGATAAGGATGGCAGGCCTACCTGGTCTTTCTTTCCTTCTTATCCTTTTAAAAAAATGTTTATTTATTTATTTATGTATGTATTTATTAGATATAAGTACACAGTAGCTGTCTTCAGACACTCCAGAAGAGGGTGTCAGATTACGGAGAATCTAAATCCCTCTTATGGTCTGCATAAGATGTACATAAACACAGCCTCATATATACTTCTAAAAATTTAAAGATGGGTGGGGCCCCTTAAAGGGCTCAACAAATACCAGCATTGTCTCCTCTTCCAGAGAACCTGGGATCAACTACCAGCAAAAATATGGTGGCCCATCTCCAGTTTCAGGGGATCAGATAGACAGATAGACAAACAGACAAGGAAGGCAGGCCTGCTTGGTTTTTATTTCTTTCTTATCCTTTTTAAAACATGTTTATTTATTTATTTATGTATTTATTAGTTATAAGTACACTCTAGCTGTCTTCAGACACTCCAGAAGAGGGTGTCAGATTCTGAAGAATCTAAATCCCTCTTATGGTCTGCATATGATGTACATAAACACAGCCTCACAAATTCTTCTAAAAATTTAAAGATGGGTGGGGCCACTGAAAGGGCTCAAAAATTAACAAAATTGTCTCCTCTTGCAGAGAAACTGGGATCAACTACCAGCAACTATATGGTGGCCCATCTCCAGTTCCAGGGTATCAGACAGACAGACAGATAGACAGAGATAAGGATGGCAGGCCTGCCTGGTCTTTCTTTCTTTCTTTCTTATCCTTTTTTAAAAATGTTTATTTATTTATTTATTTATTTATTTATTTATTAGATATAAGTACACTGTAGTTGTCTTCAGTCACTACAGTAGAGGGTGTCAGATTCTGGAGAATATAAATCCCTCTTATGGTCTGCATATGATGTACATAAACACAGCCTCACATATAGTTCTAAAAATTTAAAGATGGGTGGGGCCCCAGAAAGGGCTCAATAATTAACAGCATTGACTCCTCTTCCAGAGAACCTGGGATCAACAATGAGCAACTATATGGTGGCCCATCTTTAGTTCCAGTGGATCAGACAGACAGACAGACAGACAGAGATAAGGATGGCAGGCCTGCCTGGTCTTTCTTTTTTTCTTATCCTTTTTAAAAAATGTTTATTTATTTATGTATGTATATATTTATTTATTTATTTATTGATTTATTTATTAGATATAAGTACAATGTAGCTGTCTTCAGACACTCCAGAAGAGGGTGTCAGATTCTGGAGAATCTAAATCCCTCGTATGGTCTGCATATGATGTACATAAACACAGCCTCACATATACTTCTAAAAATTTAAAGATGGGTGGGGCTACTGAAAGGGCTCAACAACTAACAGCATTGTCTCCTCTTCCAGAGTACCTGGGATCAACTACCAGCAACTATATGGTGGCCTATCTCCAGTTCCAGGGGATCTGACAGATAGAGAGACAGACAGACAGACAGACAGACAAGGTGGCAGGCCTGCCTGGTCTTTCTTTCTTTCTTATCCTTTTTAAAAATGTTTATTAATTTATGTATGTATTTATTAGATAAAAGTACACGGTAGCTGTCTTCAAACACTCCCCAAGAGGGTGTCAGATTCTGGAGAATCTATATCCCTCTTATGATCTGCATATGATGTACATAAACACAGCCTCACATATACTTCTAAAAACTTAAAGATGGGTGGGGCCACTGAAAGGGCTCAACAATTAACAGCATTGTCTCCTCTTCCAGAGAACCTGGGATCAACTACCAGCAATTATATGGTGGCCCATCTCCAGTTCCGGGGATCAGACAGACAGACAGACAGACAAGGATGGCAGGCCTGCCTGGTCTCTCTTTCTTTATTATCCTTTTTAAAAAATGTTTATTTGTTTATTTATGAATTTATTAGATATAATTACACTGTAGCTGTCTTCAGACACTCCAGAAGAGGGTGTCAGATTCTGGAGAATCTAAATCCCTCTTATGGTCTGCATATTCGGTACATAAACACAGCCTTACATATACTTCTAAAAATTTAAAGATGGGTGGGCAACTGAAAGGGCTCAACAATTAACAGCATTGTCTTCTCTTCTAGAGAACCTGGGATCAACTACCAGCAACTCTATGGTGGCCCATCTCCAGTTCCAGGGGATCAGACAGACAGACAGACAGAGATAAGGATGGCAGGCCTGCCTGGTCTTTCTTTCTTTCTAATTGATTTTAAAAAATGTTTATTTATGTATTTATGTATTTATTAGATATAAGTACACTGTATCCGTCTTAGACACTCCAAAAGACTGTGTCAGATTCTGGAGAATTTAATCCCTCTTATGGTCTGAATATGATGTACATAAACACAGCGTCACATTTACTTCTAAAAATTCAAAGATGGGTGTGGCCACTGAAAGGGCTCAACAATTAACAGCATTTTCTCCTCTTCCAGAGGACCTGGGATCAACTACCAGCAACTATATGGTGGCCCATCTCCAGTTCTAGGGGATCAGACAGACAGACAGACAGAGAGACAGACAGACAGACAAAGATAAGGATGGCAGGCCTGCCTGGTTTTTCTTTCTTTCTTATCCTTTTTAAAAAATGTTTATTTATTTATTTATTTATTTATTTATTTATTTATTTATTTATTATATATAAGAACACTGTAGCTGTCTTCAGACACTCCAGAAGAGGGTGTGAGGTTCTGGATAATCTATATCCCTCTTATGGTCTGCATATGATGTACATAAACACAGCCTCACATATACTTCTAAAAATTTAAAGATGGTTGGGGCCACTGAAAGGGCTCAAAAATTAACAGCATTGTCTCCTCTTCCAAGGAACCTTGGATCAACTACCAGCAACTATATTTTGGCCCATCTCCAGTTCCAGTGGATATGACAGATAGACAGACAGACAGACGGACAGACAAGGTGGCAGGCCTGCCTGGTCTTTCTTTCTTTCTTATCCTTTTTAAAAAAATGTTTATTTATTTATTTATGTATTTATTAGATATAAGTACACTGTAGCTGTCTTCAGACACTCCAGAAGTGGGTGTCAGATTCTGGAGAATCTAAATCACCCTTATTGTCTGCATATGAGGTACATAAACAGAGACTCACATATACTTCTAAAAATATAAAGATGGGTGGGACCACTGAAAGGGCTCAACAATTAACAGCATTATCTCCTCTTCCAGAGAACCTGGGATCAACTACCAGCAACTATATGATGGCCCATCTCCAGTTCCAGGGGATCAGAAAGACAGACAGACAGACAGAGAGAGATAAGGATGACAGGCCTGCCTGGTATTTCTTTCTTTCTTATCCTTTTTAAAAAATGTTTATTTATTTATTTATTTATTTATTTATTTATTTATTTATGTATTTATTCGATATAAGTACACTGTAGCTGTCTTCAGACACTCCAGTAGAGGGTGTCAGATTCTGGAGAATCTAAATCCTTCTTATGGTCTGCATATGATATACATAAACAGAGACTCACATATACTTCTAAAAATTTAAAGATGGGTGGGACCACTGAAAGGGCTCAACAATTAACAGCATTATCTCCTCTCCAGAGAACCTGGGATCAACTACCATCAACTATATGGTGGCCCATCTCCAGTTCCAGGGGATCAGACAGACAGACAGAGAAACAGACAAGGATAAGGATGGCAGGCCTGCCTGGTCTTTCTTTCTTTCTTATCCTTTTTTAAAAATGTTTATTTATTTATTTATGTATATATTTATTCGATATAAGACCACTGTAGCTGTCATCAGACACTCCAGAAGAGGGTGTCAGATTCTGGAGAATCTAAATCCCTCTTATGGTATGCATATGATGTACATAAACAGAGATTCACATACACTTCTAAAAATTTAAAGATGGGTGGGGCCACTTAAAGGGCTCAACAAATAACAGCATTGTCTCCTCTTCCAGAGAACCTGGGATCAACTACCAGCAAGTATATGATGGACCATCTCCAGTTCCAGGGGATCAGACAGACAGATAGACAGACAGAGATAAGGATGGCACTCCTGCCTGGTCTTTCTTTATTTCTTATCCATTTTAAAAAATGTTTATTTATTTATTTATTTATTTATTTATTTATTTATTAGATATAAATACATTGTAGCTGTCTTCAGACACTCCAGAAGAGGGTGTCAGATTCTGGACAATCTAAATCCCACTTAAGGTCTGCATATGATGTACATTAACACAGCCTCACATACACTTCTAAAATTTAAGGATGGGTGGGGTGACTGAAAGGGCTCAACAATTAACAGCATTGTCTCCTCTTCCAGAGAACCTGGGATCAACTACCAGCAACTATATGGTGGCCCATCTCCAGTTCCCGGGGATCAGATAGACAGACAGACAGACAGACAGACAGACAGACAGAGATATGGATGGAAGGCCTGCCTGGTCTTTCTTTCTTTCTTATCCTGTTTAAATAATGTTTATTTATTTATTTATTTATTTATTTATTAATTTATTAGATATAAGTACACAGTAGCTGTCTTCAGACACTCCAGTAGAGGGTGTCAGATTCTGATGAATCTAAATCCCTCTTCTGGTCTGCATATGATGTACATAAACACAGCCTCACATACACTTCTAAAAATTTAAACATGGGTAGGGCCATTGAAAGGGCTCAACAAGCCAGGCGTGGTGGCGCATGCCTTTAATCTCAGCACTCGGGAGGCAGAGGCAGGCGGATTTCTGAGTTCCCGGCTAGCCTGGTCTACAAAGTGAGTTCCAGGACAGCCAGGGCTACACAGAGAAACCCTGTCTCGAAAAAACCAAAAAAAAAAAAAAAAAAAAAGAAAGAAAGAAAGAAAGAAAGGGCTCAACATTAACAGCATTGTCTCCTCTTCCAGAGAACCTGGGATCAACTACCAGCAACTATATGGTGGCCCATCTCCAGTTCCAGGGGATCAGATAGAAAGACAGACAGACAGACAGAGATATGGATGGCAGGCCTGCCAGGTCTTTCTTTATTTCTTATCCTGTTTAAATAATGTTTATTTATTTATTTATTTATTTATTTATTTATTTATTTATTTATTTATTAGATATAAATACACTGTAGCTGTCTTCAGACACTCCAGTAGAGGGAGTCAGATTCTGGAGAATCTAAATCCTCTTATAATGTGCATATGATGTACATAAACACAGCCTCAAGTATACTTCTAAAAATTTAAAGAAGTGTGGGGCCACTGAAAGGGCTCAACAATTAACAGAATGGTCTCCTCTTCCAGAGAACCTTGGATCAACTACCAGCAACTATATGGTGGCCCATCTCCAGTTCCCGGAGATCAGATAGAAAGACAGACAGACAGAGATATGGATGGTAGGCCTGCCTGGTCTTTCTTTATTTCTTATCCTTTTAAAAAAATGTTTATTTATTTATTTATTTATTTATTTATTTATCTATTTATTTATTAGATATCAGTACACTGTAGCTGTCTTCAGATACTCCAGAAGAGGGTGTCAGATTCTGGAGAATCTAAATCCCTTTTATGGTCTGCATATGATGTACATAAACACAGCCTCACATACACTTCTAAATATTTAAAGATGAGTGAGACCACTGAAATGTCTCAACAATTAACAGCATTGTCTCCTCTTCCAGAGAACCTGGGATCAACTACCAGCAACTATATGGTGGCCCATATCCAGTATCAGAGGATCAGACAGACAGACAGACAGACAGACAGACAGAGATAAGGATGGCAGGCCTGCCTGGTCTTTCTTTCTTTCTTTCTTTCTTATCTTTTTAAAAAATGTTTATTTATTTATGTATTTATTTATTTATGTATTTATTCGATATAAGTACACATTATCTGTCTTCAGTCACTTCAGAAGAGGGTGTCAGATTCTGGAGAATCTAAATCTCTCTTATGATCTGCATATCATGTACATAAACACAGCCTCACATACTCTTCTAAAAATTTAAAGATGAGTGGGGCCACTGAAAGGGCTCAACAATTAACAGCATTGTCTCTTCTTCCAGAGAACCTGGGTTCAACTACCACTAACTATATGGTGGCCGATCTCCAGTTACAGGAGATCAGACAGACACACAGACAGACAGACAGAGATAAGGATGGCAGGCCTGCCTGGTCTTTTTTTTTTCTTATCCTTTTAAAAAAATGTTTATTTATTTAATTATTCAGGTATTTAATACATATAAGTATACTGTAGCTGTCTTCAGACACTCCAGAAGTGGGTGTAGGATTCTGGAGAATCTAAATCCCTCTTATGGTCTGCATATGATGTACATAAACACAGCCTCACATATACTTCTAAAAATTTAAAGATGGTTGGGGCCACTGAAAGGGCTCAAAAATTAACAGCATTGTCTCCTCTTCCAAGGAACCTTGGATCAACTACCAGCAACTATATTTTGGCCCATCTCCAGTTCCAGTGGATATGACAGATAGACAGACAGACAGACGGACAGACAAGGTGGCAGGCCTGCCTGGTCTTTCTTTCTTTCTTATCCTTTTTAAAAAAATGTTTATTTATTTATTTATGTATTTATTAGATATAAGTACACTGTAGCTGTCTTCAGACACTCCAGAAGTGGGTGTCAGATTCTGGAGAATCTAAATCACCCTTATTGTCTGCATATGAGGTACATAAACAGAGACTCACATATACTTCTAAAAATATAAAGATGGGTGGGACCACTGAAAGGGCTCAACAATTAACAGCATTATCTCCTCTTCCAGAGAACCTGGGATCAACTACCAGCAACTATATGATGGCCCATCTCCAGTTCCAGGGGATCAGAAAGACAGACAGACAGACAGAGAGAGATAAGGATGACAGGCCTGCCTGGTATTTCTTTCTTTCTTATCCTTTTTAAAAATGTTTATTTATTTATTTATTTATTTATTTATTTATTTATTTATGTATTTATTCGATATAAGTACACTGTAGCTGTCTTCAGACACTCCAGTAGAGGGTGTCAGATTCTGGAGAATCTAAATCCTTCTTATGGTCTGCATATGATATACATAAACAGAGACTCACATATACTTCTAAAAATTTAAAGATGGGTGGGACCACTGAAAGGGCTCAACAATTAACAGCATTATCTCCTCTCCAGAGAACCTGGGATCAACTACCATCAACTATATGGTGGCCCATCTCCAGTTCCAGGGGATCAGACAGACAGACAGAGAAACAGACAAGGATAAGGATGGCAGGCCTGCCTGGTCTTTCTTTCTTTCTTATCCTTTTTAAAAAATGTTTATTTATTTATTTATGTATATATTTATTCGATATAAGACCACTGTAGCTGTCATCAGACACTCCAGAAGAGGGTGTCAGATTCTGGAGAATCTAAATCCCTCTTATGGTATGCATATGATGTACATAAACAGAGATTCACATACACTTCTAAAAATTTAAAGATGGGTGGGGCCACTTAAAGGGCTCAACAAATAACAGCATTGTCTCCTCTTCCAGAGAACCTGGGATCAACTACCAGCAAGTATATGATGGACCATCTCCAGTTCCAGGGGATCAGACAGACAGATAGACAGACAGAGATAAGGATGGCACTCCTGCCTGGTCTTTCTTTATTTCTTATCCATTTTAAAAAATGTTTATTTATTTATTTATTTATTTATTTATTTATTTATTAGATATAAATACATTGTAGCTGTCTTCAGACACTCCAGAAGAGGGTGTCAGATTCTGGACAATCTAAATCCCACTTAAGGTCTGCATATGATGTACATTAACACAGCCTCACATACACTTCTAAAATTTAAGGATGGGTGGGGTGACTGAAAGGGCTCAACAATTAACAGCATTGTCTCCTCTTCCAGAGAACCTGGGATCAACTACCAGCAACTATATGGTGGCCCATCTCCAGTTCCCGGGGATCAGATAGACAGACAGACAGACAGACAGACAGACAGAGATATGGATGGAAGGCCTGCCTGGTCTTTCTTTCTTTCTTATCCTGTTTAAATAATGTTTATTTATTTATTTATTTATTTATTTATTAATTTATTAGATATAAGTACACAGTAGCTGTCTTCAGACACTCCAGTAGAGGGTGTCAGATTCTGATGAATCTAAATCCCTCTTCTGGTCTGCATATGATGTACATAAACACAGCCTCACATACACTTCTAAAAATTTAAACATGGGTAGGGCCATTGAAAGGGCTCAACAAGCCAGGCGTGGTGGCGCATGCCTTTAATCCCAGCACTCGGGAGGCAGAGGCAGGCGGATTTCTGAGTTCCCGGCTAGCCTGGTCTACAAAGTGAGTTCCAGGACAGCCAGGGCTACACAGAGAAACCCTGTCTCGAAAAAACCAAAAAAAAAAAAAAAAAAAAAGAAAGAAAGAAAGAAAGAAAGAAAGGGCTCAACATTAACAGCATTGTCTCCTCTTCCAGAGAACCTGGGATCAACTACCAGCAACTATATGGTGGCCCATCTCCAGTTCCAGGGGATCAGATAGAAAGACAGACAGACAGACAGAGATATGGATGGCAGGCCTGCCAGGTCTTTCTTTATTTCTTATCCTGTTTAAATAATGTTTATTTATTTATTTATTTATTTATTTATTTATTAGATATAAATACACTGTAGCTGTCTTCAGACACTCCAGTAGAGGGAGTCAGATTCTGGAGAATCTAAATCCTCTTATAATGTGCATATGATGTACATAAACACAGCCTCAAGTATACTTCTAAAAATTTAAAGAAGTGTGGGGCCACTGAAAGGGCTCAACAATTAACAGAATGGTCTCCTCTTCCAGAGAACCTTGGATCAACTACCAGCAACTATATGGTGGCCCATCTCCAGTTCCCGGAGATCAGATAGAAAGACAGACAGACAGAGATATGGATGGTAGGCCTGCCTGGTCTTTCTTTATTTCTTATCCTTTTAAAAAAATGTTTATTTATTTATTTATTTATTTATTTATCTATTTATTTATTAGATATCAGTACACTGTAGCTGTCTTCAGATACTCCAGAAGAGGGTGTCAGATTCTGGAGAATCTAAATCCCTTTTATGGTCTGCATATGATGTACATAAACACAGCCTCACATACACTTCTAAATATTTAAAGATGAGTGAGACCACTGAAATGTCTCAACAATTAACAGCATTGTCTCCTCTTCCAGAGAACCTGGGATCAACTACCAGCAACTATATGGTGGCCCATATCCAGTATCAGAGGATCAGACAGACAGACAGACAGACAGACAGACAGAGATAAGGATGGCAGGCCTGCCTGGTCTTTCTTTCTTTCTTTCTTTCTTATCTTTTTAAAAAATGTTTATTTATTTATGTATTTATTTATTTATGTATTTATTCGATATAAGTACACATTATCTGTCTTCAGTCACTTCAGAAGAGGGTGTCAGATTCTGGAGAATCTAAATCTCTCTTATGATCTGCATATCATGTACATAAACACAGCCTCACATACTCTTCTAAAAATTTAAAGATGAGTGGGGCCACTGAAAGGGCTCAACAATTAACAGCATTGTCTCTTCTTCCAGAGAACCTGGGTTCAACTACCACTAACTATATGGTGGCCGATCTCCAGTTACAGGAGATCAGACAGACACACAGACAGACAGACAGAGATAAGGATGGCAGGCCTGCCTGGTCTTTTTTTTTCTTATCCTTTTAAAAAAATGTTTATTTATTTAATTATTCAGGTATTTAATACATATAAGTATACTGTAGCTGTCTTCAGACACTCCAGAAGTGGGTGTAGGATTCTGGAGAATCTAAATCCCTCTTATGGTCTGCATATGATGTACATAAACACAGACTCACATATACTTCTAAAAATTTAAAGATGGGTGGGGCCACTGAAAAGGCTCAACAATTAACAGCATTGGGTCCTCTTCCAGAGAACCTGGGATCAACTACCAGCACCTATATGGTGGCCCATCTCCAGTTCCAGGGGATCAGACAGACAGACAGACAGACAGAGATAAGGATGGCAGGCCTGCCTGGTCTTTCTTTCTTTTTTATCCTTTAAAAAAATGTTTATTTACTTATTTATTTATTTATTTATTTATTCATTTATGTATTTACTAGATATAAGTACACTGTAGCTGTCTTCTGACACTCCAGTAGAAGGTGTCACATTCTGCAGAATCTAAATCCCTCTTATGGTCTGCATATGATGTACATAAACACAGCCTCACATATACTTCAAAAATTTAAAGAAGGGTGGGGCCACTGAAAAAGCTCTACAAGTAACAGCATTGTCTCCTCTTCCAGAGTACCTGGGATCAACTACCATCAACTATATAGTGGCCCATCTCCAGTTCTCAGGGATCAGACAGACAGACAGACAGACAGACAGACAGAGATAAGGATGGCAGGCCTGCCTGGTCTTTCTTTCTTTCTTATCCTTTGTAAAAAATGTTTATTTAATTATTTATTTATGTATTTATTAGATATAAGTACACAGTAGTTGTCTTCAGACACTCCAGAAGAGGGTGTCAGATTCTGGAGAATCTACATCCCTCTTATGGTCTGCATATGATGTACATAAACACAGCCTCACATATACTTCTAAAAATTTAAAGATGGGTAGGACCACTGAAAGGGCTCAACAATTAACATCATTGTCTCCTCTTCCAGAGAACCTGGGATCAACTACCAGCAACTATATGGTGGCCCATCTGCAGTTCCAGGGGATCAGACAGACAGACAGACAGACAGAGATAAGGATGGCAGGCCTGCCTGGTCTTTCTTTCTTTCTTATCCTTTAAAAAATGTTTATTTATTTATGTATTTATTATATATAAGTACACTGTAGCTGTCTACAGACACTCCAGAAGAGTGTGTTAGATTCTAGAGAATCTAAATCCCTCTTATGGTCTGTGTATGATGTACATAAACACAGCCTCACATATACTGAGCTGAGGTTTCACAGGCCAACTGCTGGAATTTCTGAGTACCACCTAGAGAGAGAAAAGCTATGCTGTGGTTGTTTAATTTATGTATTTTATTATTTCTATTTGTTGTTTTGTTTTGTTTTATTTGTTTTTAGAGAAGGCCTCAGTCTGTAGCTCTGGCTGACCCAGGACTGCCTACCTGTGTTAATTAGGGTTTCACAGCTGAGAACAGACACCAAGAGCAAGGTAAGGTTTAGAAAACCCGACCTTCAGTGGTGGCTCAAGCTCTTAATGAGAGCACTCTGTAGGCAGAGGCAGTAAGTTTCTGAGTTCGAGGCCACCCTGGTGAAAGACATGGTTAGGCAGGGCTAGGGTAGGCTAGGGTAGGCTAGGGTAGGCTAGGGTAGGCTAGGGTAGGCTAGGGTAGGCTAGGGTAGGCTAGGGTAGGCTAGGGTAGGCTAGGGTAGGCTAGGGTAGGCTAGGGTAGGCTAGGGTAGGCTAGGGTAGGCTAGGGTAGGCTAGGGTAGGCTAGGGTAGGCTAGGGTAGGCTAGGCCAGGGTGAGAAGAAAGAAAGAAAGAAAAAAAGAAGGAAAGGAAAGAAAGAAAGGAAAGGAAGAAAGGAAGAAAGAAAGGAAAGAAAGAAAGAAAGGAAGAAAAGAAAGAAAGAAAAGAAAGGAAGAAAGAAAGAAAGAAAGAAAGAAAGGAAGGAAGAAAGGAAGGAAGAAAGGAAGGAAGAAAGAAAAGAAAGAAAGAAAAGAAAGGAAGAAAAGAAAGGAAGAAAGAAAAGAAAGGAAGAAAAGAAAGGAAGAAAGAAAAGAAAGGAAGAAAAGAAAGGAAGAAAGAAAAGAAAGGAAGAAAAGAAAGGAAGAAAAGAAAGAAAGAAAAGAAAGAAAGAAAGAAAGAAAGAAAGAAAGAAAGAAAGAAAGAAAGAAAGAAAGAAAAAGGTTTTATAAAAAGTGTTAAAGTTTTTAAAAATTAAAAAAAAAAAATACCAGATCACCATCACACAGCATTGGCTGTCTTCAGGTGTATCCTTTCAGCCTCCAAAACAAAAAGCAATGGCTGGCTGTCTTCAGGTGTATCCTATTCTCCAGTCTTATTTCCAACCTAAGAGCTGGGCTGAGCTGCCTCATTATGTAATTGCAAACCTTCCTTGGTTTGTCTTTTCCATTTCTAAGACTAACAGGCCTTTTTCTATTTAGAGAATATGCTCATGACTGTACTTTAGATATAGTAAATATAACTGTTGCTTATAAAACTTGTTTTCTAGGAATTTTTAAAGGGCAATGGCAGAGTTTATTTTTTAAAAATATTTTGCATTTATTTATTTGTGTGAGTGATGAAGCTCAGGTCTTCAAACTCGTCAGGAGGTATGATTACCTCCCCTCTCTCTCAACCCCTCTCTCTCCTCTCTCAATGATTTTGTAAGAATGTTTTGCATGTGTATGCTGTGCCCACAGACTCCAGAACAGAGTATTAGATCCCCTGGAACTGGAGATGGGCCACCATATATAATACTGGTAATTGAGCCCAGGTTCTCTGGAAGAGGAGACAATGCTCTTAATTGTTGAGCCCTCTCTGTAGCCACATCTTTCTTTCTTTTTTTTTTTTTTTTGAGTATATGTGAGGCTGTGTTTATATACATCATATGCAGACAATAAGAATGATTTAGATTCTTCAGAATCTGACACCCTCTCTGGACTGTCTGAAGATAGCTACAGCATACTTAAATATAATAAATATATAAATCTTTAAAAAGAAAAAGAAAAGTAAAAAAGAAAGAACAGGCCTGCCATATGCATGTTCATAGAGGAAAATGGAAGAGACCCCAATCTAACCTCAGCAGGGTGCTTCCTTCTGGATGGTAGCTCACAGTTTTATCCCAGCAAGACAGGAAAATCACTGAGTTCAAGGACAGTAAGGTTCAGGACAGCCAAGGTTAGGAAGGAAAAGGGTCTATGTTGAGAATACAAACCGACAAAAATAAAACTAGGAAAAAGAAGTGACAGTGTAACTTGGGGTAGGGTACCAAAAAGAGAAAGCTTTTTGTTACCACTTACAAACAGCAGTAGACTTGCACCCTTCTGCCCAGGTCCCTGCCTTCCTTTCTAGGAATTCTAAGGATGCCAGGGGGTGGGGCAATCCAGATTAACTTTTTAATAACAAAGACTTGGTCTTTGATGTCTAGAGGAAGCCCTTCTCAGTGCCTTTAACTACCACTGAACTTTCAGGGCTGTGACTCAACTGTAACAAGGAACAGGGCTAAGAACCTGCAGCCTTTGAAAACAACTATTTTTTTAAAGAGGGGGACACAAATCAGCAGTAGAACCCCTCAGGTTCAGCCATAATACTTGTTAGGGAAACAGCCTCAATGTCCGGAGCTGAGGTCTCATGGGTGAACTGCTTAAAGCTCTGAGTATCATTGAAAGAAAGAAAAGTTATCATGTGGTTGCTTAATTTATTTATTTTATTATTTCTATTTTTTGTTTTCTTTTGTTTTGTTTTAGAAAAGCCCTCAGTCTGTAGCTATGGCTGACCTAGGACAGACTACATGTGTTAATTAGGGTTTCACAGCTGAGAAACAGACCATACCTATGTAAGACTTAGAAAACCCAACAGTCAGTGGTGGCTTGAGCTCTTAATGAGAGCACTCTGGAGGCAGAAGCAGTCAGTTTCTGAGTTCGAGGCCAGCCTGGTTAAAGACAGGGATAGGCAGGGCTAGGCAAGGCAGGGCTGGGCTAGGCTAGGCAAGGCAAGGGGCTAGGCTAGGCTACGCAAGGGGCTAGGCAAGACAGACAGACAGAGAGAAAGACAGACAAGGATGGAAGGCCTGCCTGGTTTTTCTTTCTTCTTTATCCCTTTTAAAAAAATGTTTATTCATTTATTTATTTATTTATTTATTTATTTATTTATTTATTTATTTATGTATTTATTAGATATAAGTACACTGTGGCTGTCTTCAGACACTCCAGAAGAGTGTGTCAGATTCTGGAGAATCTAAATCCCTCTTATGGTCTGCATATGATGTACAAAAACACAGCCTCACATATACTTCTAAAAATTTAAAGATGGGTGGGGCCACTGAAAGGGCTCAACAATTAACAGCATTGTCTCCTCTTCCAGAGAACCTGGGATCAACTACCAGCAACTATAAGGTAGCCCATCTCCAGTTCCCGGGGATCAGACAGACAGACAGACAGACAGACAGACAGAGATAAGGATGGCAGGTCTGCCTGGTCTTTCTTTCTTACTTATCCTTTTTAAAACAAGTTTATTTCTTTATTTATGTATTTATTAGATATAAGTACATTGTAGCTGTCTTCAGACACTCCAGAAGAGTGTGTCAGATTCTGGAGAATCTAAATCCCTCTTATGGTCTGCATATGATGTACATAAACACAGCCTCACATATACTTCTAAAAATTTAAAGATGGGTGGGGCCACTGTAAGGGCTCAACAATTAACAGCATTGTCTCCTCTTCCAGAGAACCTGGGATCAAGTACCAGCAAAAATATGGTGGCCCATCTCCAGTTTCAGGGGATCAGACAGACAGACAGACAAACAGACAAGGATGGCAGGCCTGCCTGGATTTTCTTTCTTTCTTATCCTTTTTAAAACATGTTTATTTATTTATTTATGTATTTATTAGATATAAGTACACTGTAGCTGTCTTCAGACACTCCAGAAGAGGGATCAGATTCTGGAGAATGTAAATCCCTCTTATGGTCTGCATATGATGTACATAAACACAGCCTCACAAATACTTCTAAAAATTTAAAGTGGGTGGTGCCACTGAAAGGGCTCAAAAATTTACAGCCTTGTCTCCTCTTGCAGAGAATCTGGGATCAACTACCAGCAACTATATGGTGGCCCACTCCAGTTCCAGGGTATCAGACAGACAGACAGACAGACAGAGATAAGGATGGCAGGCCTTCCTGGTCTTTCTTTTTTTCTTATCCTTTTTAATAATGCTTATTTATTTATTTATTTATGTATTTATTAGATATAAGTACACTGTAGCTGTCTTCAGACACTCCAGAAGAGAGTGTCAGATTCTGGAGAATCTAAATCCCTCTTATTGTCTGCATATGATGTACATAAACACAGCCTCACATTTACTTCTAAAAATTAAAGATGGGTGTTGCCACTGAACGGCTCAAAAATTAACAGCATTGTCTCCACTTCCAGAGAACCTGAGATCAACTACCAGCAACTATATGGTGGCCCATCTCCAGTTCCAGGGGATCAGACAGAGAGACAGACATACAGACAGATAGAGATAAGGATGGCAGGCCTGCTTCGTCTTTCTTTCTTTCTTATCCTTTTTAAGAAATGTTTATTTATTTATTTATGTATTTATTAGATATAAGTACACTGTAGCTGTCTTCAGACATCAGGAAGAAGGTGTCAGATTCTGGAGAATCTAAATCCCTCTTATGGTCTGAATATGATGTACATAAACACAGACTCACATTTACTTCCAAAAATTAAAGATGTGTGGGGCCACTGTATGGGCTCAACCATTAACAGCATTGTCTCCTCTTCCAGAGAACCTGGGATCAACTACCAGCAACTATATGGTGGCCCATCTCCAGTTCCAGAGGATCAGACAGAGAGACAGACAGACAGACATATAGAGATAACGATGGCAGGCCTGCCTGGTCTTTCTTTCTTATCCTTTTTAAGAAATGTTTATTTACTTATTTATGTATTTATTAGATAAAAGTACACTGTAGCTATCTTCAGACACTCCAGAAGAGGGTGTCAGATTCTGGAGAATCTAAATCCCTCTTATGGTCTGCATATGATGTACATAAACACAGCCTCACATATACTTCTAAAAATTTACAGATGGGTGGAGCCACTGAAAGGGCTCAACAATTAACCGCATTGTCTCCTCTTCCAGAGAACCTGGGTTCAACTTCCAGCACCTATATGGTGGCCCATCTCCAGTTCCAGGGTATCAGACAGATAGACAGACAGACAGACAGAGAGACAGAGATAAGGAAGGCAGGCCTCCCTGGTCTTTCTTTCTTTCTTATCCTTTTTAAAAAATGTTTATTTATATATTTATTTATTTATTTATTTATTTATTTATTTATTAGATATAAGTACACTGTGTCTGTCTTCAGACACTCCAGAAGATGGTGTCAGATTCTGGAGAATCTAAATCCCTCTTATGGTCTGTATATGATGTACATAAACACAGCCTCACATATACTTCAAAAATTTAAAGATGTATGGGGTCACTGAAAGGGCTCAACAATTAACAGCATTATCTCCTCTTCCAGACAACCTGGGATCAACTACCAGCAACTATATGGTGGCTCATCTCCAGTTCTAAGGTATCAGACAGAAAGACAGACAGACAGACAGACAAGGGTGGCAGGCCTGCCTGGGTTTTTTTCTTTCTCATCCTTTTTAAAAATGTTTATTTATTTATTTATGTATTTATTAAATATAAGTACACTTTAGCGGTCTTCAGACACTCCAGGAGAGGGTGTCAGATTCTGGATAATCTAAATCCCTCTTATGGTTTGCATATGATGTACATAAACACAGACTCACATTTACTTCCAAAAATTTAAAGATGTGTGGGGCCACTGAAAGGGCTCAACCATTAACAGCATTGTCTCCTCTTCCAGAGAACCTGGGATCAACTACCAGCAACTATATTGTGGCCCATCTCCAGTTCCAGTGGATCAGAAAGACAGACAGACAGACAGACAGAGATAAGGATGCCAGGCCTGCCTGGTCTTTCTTTATTTCTTATCCTTTAAAAAAAATGTTTATTTATTTATTTATTTATTTATTTATTTATTTATTTATTAGATATAAGTACACTGTAGCTGCCTTCAGACACTCCAGAAGAGGGTTTCAGATTCTGGAGAATCTAAATCCCTCTTATGGTCTGCATATGATGTACATAAACACAGCCTCACATATACTTCTAAAAATTTAAAGATTGGTGGGACCACTGAAAGGGCTCAACAATTACCATCACTGTCTCCACTTCCAGAGAACCTGGTATCAACTATCAGCAACTATATAGTGGCCCACCTCCAGTTCCAGGGGATCAGACAGACTGTCAGACAGACAGACAGAGATAAGGATGGCAGGCTTGCCTGGTCTTTCCTTCTTTCTTATCCTTTTGAAAAAATGTTTGCTTATTTATTTATTTATGTATTTATTAGATATAAGTACACTGTAGCTGTCTTCAGACACTCCAGAAGACGGTGTCAGATTCTGGAGAATCTAAATACCTCTTTTGGCCTGCATATTATGTACATAAACACAGACTCAAGTATACTTCTAAAAATTTAAAGATGTGTGGGGCCACTGAGAAGAATGGGAGGGTAGGGAAGTGGGGGGAGGTATGGGGGACTTTTGGGATAGCATTGGAAATGTAATTGAGGAAAATATGTAATAAAAAAAAACAGTGAAAAACATAACAAAACAATTAACAGCATTGTCTCCTCTTCTAGAGAATCTGGGATCAACTACCAGCAACTATATGGTGGCCCTTCTCCAGTTCCAGGGTATCAGACAGACAGACAGACAGAGATAAGGATGGCAGGCCTGCCTGGTCTTTCTTTCTTTCTTATCCTTTTTAAAAAAATGTTTATTTATATATATATTTATTTATTTATTTATGTATTTATTTATTTATTAGATATAAGTACACTGTAGCTATCTTTAGACACTCCAGAAGAGGGTGTCAGATTCTGGAGAATCTAAATCCCTCTTACGATCTGCATATGATGTATATAAACACAGCCTCACATTTTCTTCTAAAAATTTAAAGATGGGTGTGGCTTGGAATAAGATGAGTAACCCTGAAAAAGTCAAAAAATGAAAAATCACACTGTAGGATTTGGAATATGGTGAGAAACCCTGAAAAAGTCGAAAAATGAGAAAAGCATGCAGGAGTACCTGGAATATGGTGAGAAACACTGAAAAAGTCTTAAATGAGAATATCACACTCTAGGACTTGGAATATGGTGGGAAACCCTGAAAATGTCGAAAAATGAGAAAATCATGCAGTAGGACCCAGAATATGGAGAGAAACCCTGAAAAAAAAGTCAAAAAATAAGAAAATCACGCAGTAGGACCTGGAAGCTGGTGAGAAACCCTGAAAAAGACGAAAAATGAGAAAATCAATCTGTAGGATCTGGAATATGGTGAGAAACCCTGAAAAAGTCGAAAAATGAGAAAATCACACTGTAGGACTTGGAATATGGTGAGAAACCCTGAAAAAGTCGAAAAATGAGAAAATCACGCAGTAGGACCTGGGATTTGGTGAGAAACACTGAAAAAGTCTTAAAATAGAAAATCACACTGTAGTACTTGGAATATGGTGAAAAATACTGAAAAAGTCTTAAAATGAGAAAATCACACCTTAGGACCTGGAATATGGTGAGAAACCCTGAAAAGGTCAAAAAATGAGAAAAATCACACTGTAGTACATGGAATATGGGTAGAAACTCTGAAAAAGTCGCAAATTATAAAATGACAGTGTAGGGCCTGGAATATGTTGAGAAAACCTGAAATATTCGAAAAATGAGAAAATGACAATGTAGAACCTGGAATATCGTAAGAAACCCTGAAAAAGTTAAAAAATGAGAAAATCACACTCTAGGACTGGAATATGGTGAGAAACCCTGAAACATCGAAAAATGAGAAAATCATGTAGTAGGACCCAGAATATGGTGAGAAATCCTGAAAAAAGTCGAAAAATGGGAAAATCACGCAGTAGGACCTGGAAGCTAGTGAGAAACCCTGAAAAAGTCGAAAAATGAGAAAATCAAACTGTAGGACCTGGAATATGTTGAGAAACCCTGAAAAATACGAAAAAGGCAAAAATCACACTCTAGGACTTGGAATATGATGAGAAACCGTGAAAAAGTCAAAAAATGAAAAAATCACACTGTAGTACCTGGAATATGGTGAGAAACACTAAAAAAGTATTAAAATGAGAAAATCACCCAGTAGGACCTGGAATGTGGTGAGAAACCCTGAAACAGTCGAAATATAAGAAAATCAAACTTGTAGTACATGCAATATGGTGACAAACCCTGAAAAAGTCGAAAAATGAGAATATCACACTCTAGGATTTGGAATATGATGAGAAACCCTGAAAAATTCAAAAAATGAGAAAATCACACTGTAGGACTTAGAATATGGTGAGAAACCCTCAAAAAGTCGAAAAATGAGAAAATCATGCACTAGGACCCAGAATATGATGAGAAACACAGAAAAAGTCTTAAAATGAGAAAATCACACTGTAGGACCTGGAATATGGTAAGAAACCCTGAAAATGTCGAAAAATGAGAAAATGACACTGTAGGAGCTGGAATATGGTGAGAAGTCATGAAAAAGTCAAAAAAAAAAAAAGAAATACACACTTGTAGGACTTGCAATATGGTGAGAGACCCTGAAAAAGTCTTAAAATGAGAAAATCACACTGTAGGACTTGGGATATGGTGAGAAACCCTGAAAAAGTCGAAAAATTAGAAAATCAAACTGTAGTACCTGGTATATGGTGAGAAACACTAAAAAAGTATTAAAATGAGAAAATCACACAGTAGGACCTGGAATATGGTGAGAAACCCTGAAACAGTTCAAAAATAAGAAAATAAAACTTCTAGTACATGCAATATGGTGAGAAACACTGAAAAAGTCGAAAAATGAGAATATCACACTCTAGGACTTGGAATATGATGAGAAACCCAGAAAAAGTCTAAAAATGAGAAAATCACACTGTAGGACTTGGAATATGGTGGAAACCCTGAAAAAGTCGCAAATGAGAAAATCACACTGTAGTACCTAGAATATGGTGAGAAACACTGAAAAAGTCTAAAAATAAGATAAAACTTGTAGTACCTGAAATATGATGAGAAACCCTGAAAAAGTCAAAAAATTAGAAAATCAAATTGTAGGAACTGGAATATGCTGAGAATCCCTGAAAAATTCGAAAAATGCGAAAATCACACTCTAGGACTTGGAATACGATGAGAAACCCTGAAAAAGTCAAAAAATGAGAAAATCACACTGTAGTACCTGGAATATGGTGAGAAACACTGAAAAAGTCTAAAAATAAGATAAAATTTGTAGTACCTGAAATATGGTGAGGAACCCTAAAAAAGTCGAAAAATGAGAAAATCACACTGTAGGACTTCGAATATGATGAGAAACCGTGAAAAAGTAAAAAAAATGAGAAAAATACACTGTAGGAGCTGGAATATGAAGAGAAACCCTGAAAAGGTTAAAAAATTAGAATATCACAATTGTAGGACCTCCAATATGGTGAGAAACCCTGAAAAAGTCGAAAAATGAGAAAACCACACTGTAGGACCTGGAATATGGTGAGAAACACTGAAAAATTCAAAAAATGAGAAAATCACACAGTAGGACCTAAATATGGTGAGAAACCGTGAAACAGTCGAAATATAAGAAAATCAAACTTGAAGTACCTGCAATATGGTGAGAAACCCTGAAAAAGTCGAAAAATGAAAAAATCACACTGTAGGATTTGGAATATGATGAGAAACCATGAAAAAGTCAAAAATGAGAAAAATATACTGTAGGAGTTGGAATGTGGTGAGAAAAACTGAAAAAGTCGAAGAATAAGAAAATCACACAAGTAGGACCTCCAATATGGTGAGAAACCCTGAAAAAGTCGAAAAATGAGAAAATTACAGAGTAGGACATGGAATATGGTAAGAAACCCTTTAAAAGTCGGAAAAAGAGAAAATCACACTGTAGGATTTGGAATATGATGAGAAAACCTGAAAGAGTCAAAAAATGAGAAAATCACACTGTAGTACCTGGAATATTGTGAGAAAACACTGAAAAAGTCTAAAAATGAGAAAATCACACAGTAGGACTTGGAATATGGTGAGAAACCCTGAAACAGTCAAAAAATAAGAAAATCAAACTTGTAGTACCTGCAATATGGTGAGAAAACCTGAAAAAGTCGACAAATGAGAAAATCATACTGTAGGACATGCAATAGGGTGAGAAATTCTGAAAAAGTCAAAAAATGAGAAAATCACACTGTAGGACTTGGAATATGATGAGAAAACCTGAAAAAATCTAAAAATGAGAAAATCACACTGTAGGAGCTGGAATAAGGTGAGAAACCCTGAAAAGTCAAAAAAAGAGAAAAATCACACTGTAGGACCTGGAATATGGTGAGAAAACATGAAAAATTCAAAAAGGAGAAAATCACACTCTAGGACTTGGAATATGATGAGAAAACCTGAAAAAGTCAAAAAATGAGAAAATCACACTGTAGGACTTCGAATATGGTGAGAAACTCTGAAAAAGTCAAAAAATGAGAAAATCACCCTGTAGGACTTGGAATATGGTGAGAAACCCTGAAAAAGTCAAAAAATGAGAAAAATCACACTGTAGTACATGGAATATGGTGAGAAACTCTGAAAAAGTCGCAAATTAGAAAATGACAGTGTAGGACCTGGAATATGTTGAGAAAACCTGAAATATTCAAAAAATGAGAAAATGACAATGTAGAACCTGGAATAAGTAAGAAACCCCGAAAATTTTAAAAAAAGAGAAAATCGCACTGTAGGACCTGGAATATGGTGAGAAACAGTGAAAAAGTCAAAAAATGAGAATATCACACTCTAGGACTTGGAATATGGTGAGAAACCCTGAAAAAGTCAAAACATGAGAAATTCATGCAGTAGGACCCAGAATATGGTGAGAAACCCTGAAAGAAGTCGGAAAATGAGAAAATCAGGCAGTAGGACTTGGAAGCTAGTGAGAAACCCTGAAAAAGACGAAAAGTGAGAATAACAAACTGTAGGACCTGGAATATGTTGAGAAACCCTGAAAAATTCGAAAAAAGCATAAATCACACTCTAGGACTTGGAATGTGATGAGAAATCCTGAAAAAGTAAAAAAAATGAGAAAATCACACTGTAGTACCTGGAATATGGTAAAAAAAGTATTAAAATGAGAAAATCACACAGTAGGACCTGGAATATGGTGAGAAACTCTGAAAAAGTCGAAAACATGAGAAAAATCACGCAGTAGCCTGGAATATGGTGAGAAACCCTGAAAAAGTCGAAAAATGAGAAAATCACGCAGTAGTACTTGGAATATGGTGAGAAACACTGAAAAAGTCTTAAAATGAGAAAATCACACTGTAGGACCTGGAATATGGTGAGAAACTCTGAAAATGTCGAAAAATAAGAAATTCACACTTGTAGGACCTGCAATA
The DNA here is from genome assembly GCF_978045245.1 of Mus caroli. NCBI lineage: Eukaryota > Metazoa > Chordata > Mammalia > Rodentia > Muridae > Mus > Mus caroli. Next base: position 178,684 of record NW_028227425.1, on the reverse strand, counting down.
TGGTGAGAAACCCTGAAAAAGTCAAAAAATGAGAAAATCACACTGTAGGACTTGGAATAAAATGAGAAACCGTGAAAAAGACAAAAAATGACAAAAGTACACGGTAGGAGATGGAATATGGAGAGAAACCGTTAAAAAGTAGAAAAATAAGATATACACACTTGTAGGACATGCAATATGGTGAGAGACCCTGAAAAAGTCTTAAATGAGAAAATCACACTGTAGTACCTGGAATATGGTGAGAAACCCTGAAAAAGTCCAAAAATAAGAAATTCACACGTGTAGGACCTGCAATATGGTGAGAAACACTGAAAAAGTTGAAAAATGAGAAAATCACACTGTAGGACTTGGAATAACATGAGACACCCTGAAAAAGTCAAAAAATGAGAAAATTTCACTGTAGGACTTGGATTAAGATGAGAAACCCTGAAAAAGTTGAAAAATGAGAAAATCACAATGTAGAAGATGGAATAAGGTGAGCAATCCTGAAAAAGTCAAAAAATGAGAAAATCACACTGTGGAACCTGGAATATGGTGAGAAACTCTGAAAAAGGCGAAAAATTGGAAAAATCACACGCTAGGACTTGGAATATGATGAGAAACCCTGAAAAAGTCAAAAATGAGAAAATCAGACTGTAGTAGCTGGAATATGGTGAGAAACATGGAAAAAGTCTCAAAATGAGAAAATCACACAGTTGGACCTGCAATATGGTGAGAAACACTGAAACAGTCGAAAAATAAGAAAATCAAACTTGTAGTCCCTGCAATATGGTGAGAAACCCTGAAAAATTCCAAAAATGAGAAAATCACACTGTAAGATTTAGAATATGATGAGAAACACTGAAAAAGTCAAAAAATGAGAAAAATACACTGTAGAAGCTGGAATATGGTGAGTAAACCCTGAAAAAGTCGAAAAATAAGAAAATCACACTTGTAGAACCTCCAATATGTTGAGAAACCCTGAAAAAGTCTTAAAATGAGAAAATCACACTGTAGGACTTGGAATAAGATGAGAAACCCTAAAAAAGTCGAAAAATGAGAAAAATACACTGAAGGAGTTGGAATATGTTGAGAAACCCTGAAAAAGTCTTAAAATGAGAAAATCGCACTGTTAGACCTGGAATATGGTGAGAAACCCTGAAATATCGAAAAATAAGAAAATCAAACTTGTAGTACCTGTAATATGGTGAGAAACCCTGAAAAAGTCAAAAAATGAGAAAATCACAATATAGGACTTGGAATAAGATGAGAATCTGTGAAAAAGACAAAAAAATGACAAAAACACACTGTAGGAGCTTGAATATGGTGAGAAACCCTGAAAAAGTCCAAAAATAAGAAATTCACACTTGTAGGACCTGCAATATGGTGAGAAACCCTGAAAAAGTCGAAGAATGAGAAAATCACACTGTAGGAGTTGGAATATGGTGAGAAACCCTGAAAAAGTCGAAAAATGAGAAAATCATGGACTAGGACCCAGAATATGATGAGAAACCCAGAAAAAGTCTTAAAATGAGAAAATCACACTGTAGGACCTGGAATATGGTAAGAAACCCTGAAAATGTCGAAAAATGAGAAAATGACACTGTAGGAGCTGGAATATGTTGAGAAGTCCTGAAAAAAGCCAAAAAAAAAAAAAAAAAAATACAAACTTGTAGGACTTGTAGGACTTGCAATATGGTGAGAGACCCTGAAAAAGTCTTAAAATGAGAAAATCACACTGTAGGACTTGGAATATGATGAGAAACCCTGAAAAATTCAAAAAATGAGAAAATCACACTGTAGTACCTGGTATATGGTGAGAAACACTAAAAAAGTATTAAAATGAGAAAATCACACTGTAGGACCTGGAATATGGTGAGAAACCCTGAAACAGTCCAAAAATAAGAAAATAAAACTTGTAGTACATGCAATATGGTGAGAAACACTGAAAAAGTCGAAAAATGAGAATATCACACTGTAGGACTTGGAATATAGTGAGAAACCCTGAAAAAGACGAAAAATGAGAAAAATCACACTGTAGTACATGGAATATGGTGAGAAACACTGAAAAAGTCTAAAAATAAGATAAAACTTGTAGTACCTGAAATATGGTGAGAAACCCTGAAAAAGTCGAAAAATGAGAAAATCACACTGTAGGACTTCGAATATGATGAGAAACCGTGAAAAAGTAAAAAAAATAAGAAAAATACACTATAGGAACTGGAATATGGAGAGAAACCCTGAAAAGGTTAAAAAATTAGAAAATCACAATTGTAGGACCTCCAATATGGTGAGAAACCCTGAAAAAGTTGAAAAATGAGAAAAACACACTGTAGGACCTGGAATATGGTGAGAAACACTGAAAAATTCAAAAAATGAGAAAATCACACAGTAGGACCTGAAATATGGAGAGAAACCGTGAAACAGTCGAAATATAAGAAAATCAAACTTGAAGTACCTGCAATATGGTGAGAAACCCTGAAAAAGTCGAAAAATGAAAAAATCACACTGTAGGATTTGGAATATGATGAGAAACCATGAAAAAGTCAAAAATGAGAAAAATATACTGTAGGAGTTGGAATGTGGTGAGAAAACCTGAAAAAGTCGAAGAATAAGAAAATCACACAAGTAGGACCTCCAATATGGTGAGAAACCCTGAAAAAGTCGAAAAATGAGACAATTACAGACTAGGACATGGAATATGGTAAGAAACCCTTTAAAAGTCGGAAAAAGAGAAAATCACACTGTAGGATTTGGAATATGATGAGAAAACCTGAAAAAGTCAAAAAATGAGAAAATCACACTGTAGTACCTGGAATATTGTGAGAAAACACTGAAAAAGTCTAAAAATGAGAAAATCACACAGTAGGACTTGGAATATGGTGAGAAACCCTGAAAAAGTCAAAAAATGAGAAAAATCACACTGTAGTACATGGAATATGGTGAGAAACTCTGAAAAAGTCGCAAATTAGAAAATGACAGTGTAGGACCTGGAATATGTTGAGAAAACCTGAAATATTCAAAAAATGAGAAAATGACAATGTAGAACCTGGAATAAGTAAGAAACCCCGAAAATTTTAAAAAAAGAGAAAATCGCACTGTAGGACCTGGAATATGGTGAGAAACAGTGAAAAAGTCAAAAAATGAGAATATCACACTCTAGGACTTGGAATATGGTGAGAAACCCTGAAAAAGTCAAAACATGAGAAATTCATGCAGTAGGACCCAGAATATGGTGAGAAACCCTGAAAGAAGTCGGAAAATGAGAAAATCAGGCAGTAGGACTTGGAAGCTAGTGAGAAACCCTGAAAAAGACGAAAAGTGAGAATAACAAACTGTAGGACCTGGAATCTGTTGAGAAACCCTGAAAAATTCGAAAAAAGCAAAAATCACACTCTAGGACTTGGAATGTGATGAGAAATCCTGAAAAAGTAAAAAAATGAGAAAATCACACTGTAGTACCTGGAATATGGTAAAAAAGTATTAAAATGAGAAAATCACACAGTAGGACTTGGAATATGGTGAGAAACTCTGAAAAAGTCGAAAACATGAGAAAATCACGCAGTAGCCTGGAATATGGTGAGAAACCCTGAAAAAGTCGAAAAATGAGAAAATCACGCAGTAGTACCTGG